>NC_139818.1:665013-757513 GCF_963457635.1 Microchirus variegatus | reverse complement strand
TTCCTGTATTAATGAAACATAGTTTCCTCCACAGAACAATCACCTTCTTATCTGTGTTTCTATGTTAATTTAAATCCCTTCATTTTCCTGTGATATTTCTTTGCTACAAATAAATTCATTAAATCATTCTGAAAAATCTAAACCGTAATTCTGTCTTTTCTTTTCAAGCTGAACGCTCTTTTATCAGAGAGAGAAAAAGACAATATTCACTTCGTCAAAACCACGACACACAAATCTGAAATAATAAATAGAAAATGAAGGAAACTTGACGCGTGTGAAAAGCTGTGAATTCACTGAGAAAGTGTTTCAGTAACTAGAGTTCAGAATTCACTGGTTTCAGTCGGCGAGAAGTATTTAGTCACTGAATATGAAAGTCACTCGACTATAGTGTGTGTGTGTGTGACTTTAAAGATATTAAAACACAAAATATTTAAAACAATAAACACTTCAAAATGAAGAAATAAAGAGAGAGAAGAATGTAAGAGTTAAAATGATTAAAAACTAACGACAGAAGGGAAACATTGTGTGGATAAAGGGAAGTTTTCCTCAAGTGACTTCTTCAACTTTTAATTAACTCTGTTTATTGTCCCAAGATCTGTGAAACTAAAGCAGGAAATGGAGGGATTCCTGTTTCACTGAAGACACACACACACACACACACACACACACACACACACACACACACACACACGGCCTGTGCAAACACACACACACATCACAGACGGAGGAAGAAGAGGCAGCAGAGCTCAAATCTCCATCGCTCTTGAGGCCGTCGTCTCTTTTCTTAATAAGTGTTAACACATTGTGTGTGTGTGTGTGTGTGTGTGTGTGTGTGTGTGTGTGTGTGTGTGTGTGTGTGTGTGTGTGTGTGTGTGTGTGTGTGTGTGTGTGTGTGTGTGTGTGTGTCCACCGACATCAAACCTGCCACACACCTCTTTCCCTTCACACCTGCCGTGTGTTGACAACAGCAAAATGACACTTTCACACTTGTTCAGATTATAAAATTAGTCTGATTCTCACTCTCTTTCACATTTGGACTTCCTTCCTTCACTCGCTCCGTGTTATTGTGATGGAAAATAATCTGAATAATCTGAAAAGAAACCATCGTCCTGAGGAAAGAAGCCGATCTTCTTTTGAAAAAAGAAAAAAGAAAATATATATATATATATATATATATATAAACACTTTAAATGTCAGAGTAAAGCTTATCGCAAAATGTAAATAATGATTTAAATGCCTGTGTGATATTTATGTTTGATTTATTTAATCTTATTAATCTGTGTGAGAATGCAGTAAAAATACATATAAAAAATACAGAGTTTCAGACGTTTTTAGACGAATCACCAGAAGAAAAAGGGATGAGAAAAGAGTGAAAGAGTGAGAAACAGAGAGTTTGTAGAATAATAAAAGAGTCAGTGACAGAGAAGCAGCTTCACATCATCACAGCAGCTCTGTGCCACTGCCCACTGGTGGCAGCTGAGAAAATAACTCATCACAGCTCACATTTATATGGAAACAACACTGTTATTATAATAACATTAAAAAGAAAGGAAGATTTTAAATTCATAAAATGTCAAATAAATAAAATACAATAAGTTACCAAATACTGGAGTTAAAAAAAATGACCCAATGAAAAAAAATTCATGATGCATTTATCACTTTAGTCAGAAGTGAAGGGTTTATGAGCCTCATCCTCAGTCAGACTAACACTAACCTCAGTGTCCTCCTGCTAACCTTCAGTGGCCTATGACTCTGCTAACACCGCTAACACAGTGCTAACAGAGCTAACAGTGCTAACCCTCTCAGACGTCCAGTCACCCAGAAGAACATGAGTGTATTTAGAGGATCGTGAGGCCGTCGACTTCATCTCTGAGTCGGAAACAATCACTGACTAAGAGTTCACTCACTTCCTTTTTCTTATTTTTCTTCACTCCATCATCAGCAGACTGGAGCTGGACCACAACACACACACACACACACACACACACACACAACCAAGAAAAATCCCCATTGTATTTTTGTAAAAATAATAATTTCGTTTTTTTTATTATTATTATTTTATTTATAATTATTTTACCATTATAAATGGTAATTACCATTTTCTCGTGTAAATAATGTGAGATTATTTTGTGCTGCAATTATCAAATAAACTAAATCTTAAATACGATAAAGCAAATATTTTAAAAGACGTAAAAACACCGACGTCTTTGTCTGAGCTCACGGTTTTTATCCTGGTCCTCGTGTTGTTTTGTGACGGATAAATCTCTCTGTCGTAGACTCAACTTAGGTCATTTAGTCTTTGTGTTTCAAGCCAACTGTCAAGTCTCACACACACAGACACACACAGTGACACACACACCGACACACAGACACACACACACACACAGAGAGTGGATACACCTGCTAAATGGGTTTTGTTTTGTGACGAGCTGTCAGAGTGTGAATCTTACACAAACCTGAGGTCAGGCTGCTTTTTATGCTGCTAAATCTCTCTCACACACACAGCTAACACCGGGTCACTCTGCCTTTGTCCTGCACACACACACACACACAGTGACACACGCACACACACACTGTGACACACACACTGGTTGTTGGGTCGGTCTTGTCTTCCTGCTGCAGCGTAGCGAGGAGCTAAGTCTCTTCCCATGCCCTGCGGGTGCCCCTGTGCCACCACCACACTGAGTCTCTGCCCTGGGGCCAGCGGTCAAGAGGGCCCCCCCGACCCCTGTGAGACCCCCCATCACCGTGCTGCAGCCTCTGCTTAGCGCTCCTTTGTGGACCTGTCCTGCAGCAGATAGAACAACAAAGACCGCCGCTGCTACGGCGACCAGAGCTGCTCTCATCTTCACGGCTTTGAATTATTCTAAATATTAGATATTATTAGAAAACTACACGTCGAGGAATTAAGTCACTGTTGTGTCAGAATTATACTCTAGATTTGACCACGAGGACCTGGTTATTTTCTCCTCCGTTTGCATCGTTTTTAAAGAAGAAGTGTGAGGGCAGAGACGTGAGGACACGAGGGACAGTAAATAAGACGTCCCTTTAAGACGGTGGCGACTCTGTTTCATGTAAAGAAATGAAATGTGTCTAATGTGTGTGAGCAGAGGAGAGAGAGAGCTTTGATGTGAGAGCTCTCATGGTGAGCAGAGCTCTGGGCTCAGAAGACGACCACACTCGACAGGTACAAAGCTCGGCTGATAGTGGTCACGGGTGCATGCGCTGACTAAAGTGTGTGTGTGTGAAAGGCAGCATGTAAATGCTGTCCTTCTCATTATTCAGGTATTTCAATACATTTGCAGATCCACGCATCTTGCATGACAAGAACCAGTGTGTGATCTATAGGACTGGACTCTGAGCTCTGAACACATCCACTTTGGTGGTTTTCTGACAGCGAGCGGCGGCGATCCCCGCTCTCCACCGCCCTCGCTCTCCACCGCCCTCGCTCTCCACCGCCCTCGCTCCACTTCCTTGTTTCAGCAACACACGGCTCCTGATTTGCTAGCGAGGCTTGACTGACAGGAGAGGAAAGGGTCAGCGAGCAGAACAGACCCAATAAGATGAGGACGAGGAGGAGGAGGAGGAGGAGGAGGAGGAGGAAGCGGAGGACGAGGAGGAGGAGGAGGAGGAGGAGGAGGAGGGATGTCTGCAGGCTACAGTGAGGATGGAGAACAGAGCACAGCGGCTAACAGAAGAAACGGCGGCAAAGTCTTAGCATCACAATGAATCCACACTTATTATTATTCTGCCTCTGCTGTGCAGCAAAACTATCATACCTGACCGAGGGAGCGTTTGTGTGTAAACAGCAGGAGTGCATGGGCGGGCGGGGACAAGAAGAGTTCATAGGTCACTGCTGCAGAATTCACTTCTTTTTCTTCAACTTCTGCTCGTCTCATTTTCCTCAGTGTAAACGAATCACTTCCTGTGTGCAGCGCAGGAATGTCACCTGTCACTGCTGCACTGAGGAAGCTTAAGCAGCTCTGTGTGAACTCCTATGACAACGTTAATGTTAGCGTAAAGTTAGACATCACAGTTAAGTTAGTGCAGAAAGAGAGATAAATAAAGAGGTGTGAACACAGTAATAAGCAGAGCGCCCCCTCTCTGTCAGGGCCACCCTGCTCTGTCTCAGTCTCTACAGGAGCCTCTTTATCCGTCTCATCCCCCTCTTTCTCTGCTCTCCTTCTCTTTTTCCCTCCCTGAGGCTGACATACCACACAGATCGCAGCACAGTGTACTGTCAGATTAAGTCACGGTGCCCCTTTCTCATCTTAACAGCACCAGTCTGGAAACAACACACACCCCCCCACCACACACACACACACACACACACACACACACACACAGCTATGTTTCTCTGAGAGAAGACAGGAGGAGGAGTTGTTCCAGAGTCTATGGAGAGACAAAGTGTGTGTGGATGTTAGCAGTGATGAGACTGGACTGTCTTCAACCTGTCAATCATCCTCTTCATAATCCTCTCTACACAGGATGTTACTCGTCTTATTATGGGATGGAGATTGATCATAGATGTTGAATACAGCAGCAATGTCTTCATTTCTATTCCATACTTAGAATACAATAACACATGCAGCAGCTTCCTGTTCTCACATGTTCTTTACGTTCCTGTCTCTGCTCGTAACTTCCTGACCAATCACAAGCATCGTTACATACGTGACTCATGGTGCCAAAATATTCAATGATACAGAGGAAATTCAATCGATATCACAAAGGAATTCAAAGTTCAGTAATAATCTACGATTGTTTTAGAAGATAATGAACTATAACTACAGATGAAACAATCACAATCCAACAGTAACGTTCTCACATGTCCTCAGAGTTCATTCTGAACAAATCACTGCTCAGCTGCACATTTAATGAAACTCCTTAAAAGACAACTTCTCCCTTCAGGTTCAAAGTCTGTGTTAATGTAGTCACACATTCATTTGGTCAAAGTAAATAAAGAGTGAGGTAATGATGATCTTTTCTCTTCATCTTAATGAGCACCAATAGTTTGGCTCAGACTCTGAGGCTAATCTTTACCTCTGCAGTTAGTACCAGGTTTTTAACCTTGGCCTAAATGTCTCGGCTCATTTAGGCGTCGTTCATATGTGGAGCTGAATATTTATACAGGAGTTCAAAGTGGAGACGCCTCAGCTTCTCTTTCACTCCTCTGTGTTTCCCTCCATCTTACTTCTGTTCTCAGACGTTCACAGTTTCCACTCAGTGAGAAGACAAAGTCACTTTATCTGGCAATTATTTAGCATCATCAATGTCTGTGAATGTGTTCAGCCTCTATTTATGCTCAATGGTTGATCAAGCACACACACACACACACACACACACAGTGACACACACACACACAGAGGAGTTGGGAGGCCTGCTTCATCTGTTCTCAGCACGACACACACACACAGAGGGAGGTGTGTGTGTGTGTGTGTGTGTGTGTGTGTGTGTGTGTGTGTGGGTTGTTAGATTGAGGGTGGATGAAGCATTAATCACCGTCCAGGTGGAAATTGTCAGAGCTATCGATTGTGCGAGTAAATGTTACACAAGTCATTCATCAGTTTTCTCCACCTTTACCTTCACAGACGTGTCATTTAGCAAAGATAAAAGTCTGGACGTAAACTCACCGACACGTTACATTTCTGCTCATGACAACATCTGATATTTAACAATTAACTCACACATAATCAAATCTGCTGCTTCATAAATGGATAAAAATGTACAGTGTGCTGTATATGATAATATTATGGGCTGTTCATGCACAGATACAGTGAGGAGGAAGAGACCTCAGCCCACAGAGGAAAAGCTGTGGGGAAATAAATACAGGAGGCTTATTCTGATGCCGTTAGCATTTTGATTTATATATTCTATATTGTCTCCCCTAAGCATACACATGTATTTTTAATGAGGGCACAGAGAGATATAGATCATGGAAGGATAGGTGCCTCCTGCCCTCCTGCCTAACTATTTAATGTATAAATCAGGGAGAGCAGAGTGTGGGGGGGGGGGGGGTCTGAGGAGGTACAGGAGGAGGAGGAGGAGGCATCCCAGGGGCAACGCTGTCCTGAAGGCCACTAATAACTCCAAGGAAGGAAGGAAGGAAAGGAGGGAAGACAAAGAAAAACTGAGCTTGTATTTAAAATCTGAACATGACTGTAGAAAATATGAAGTAGAGAAGGTGAATTCTTAAAGAGATCTGTCCATCAATGTTTCTGCTTCACTATCTGCACACGCGCACACACATACACACACTCGGTGCGTCTTTGTACTACTTTTTTGTGTATTTTTGGAATTTTGTTGAGCAAACATGTAAATGTAAACATTTTTAACAAATTGTATTTTCTTTTAATGTTATTTATACTTGAATGCAAATTGCACCAAAGGGAGTGGCACTCGTTGTACACAATACAATACAATAAAAGTCTATTCTATTCTATTCTACAACAGAATACAGCTGTAACAGTAACCTACAAACACTTATTCAAAAGACTTAAGACTGAAGTGGCTGAGTCTAAAAACCAAAGCAGTCTCTCCTGTGCTCTGTGCCTAATAATGTGACTTCATCTGTGTCACTTCACTCATATTCTTACATATTATAATTATAATAATAATAATAATCCACTGTGAAGTAAACACACATGTAGGTGAGCTGTTGTCGTGAGTGTCATCCACCAGTAATTGTCATTGTGTGAGTGAATAATGAGTCTACGCCGTTTCACACGAGGAATTAATCTTAGTGAACATCACAGGACAGTGGTGACCTCTACAGGTCAAAGGTCACAGAGGAATCCCTTCAGCCTCGGCCTGTTATTGTGACCTGATATAAGAAGAGCCACGCAGAGAACTGGTGGTCCTGCCGACGCTGTGGCAGAGGAAGAGTGTCTGAGTTATATTTCATGTTAACTTTGACCTTTCAACAGATGAAATTTGATCTCATACAGTATGTGTAAAATATTCATCTGTATCTGCACACAGTCAGAGAGGAACAGGCCGTATTCATGGAAATTGGCAATAAATCTGAAGGCCATGGTATTAGCACACACACACACACACACAGGCTGACCTCTCTCTAAGTGGAGCTGCACTACAGGTCCATGAGTCACGGCGGGTCGACAGCCAATCAGGAGCTGTGTTTGAAGTGTGAAGGGTAAACACTGTGGCTGCTCTGTCCTGTGCCATTTACTCTGCTTACTTTCATGGGATGTAACCTAGAAAAGAGTCTATGTGTGTGTGTGTGTGTGTGTGTGTGTGTGTGTGTGTGTGTGTGTGTGTGTGTGTGTGTGTGTGTGTGTGTGTGTGTGTGTGTGTGTGTGTGTGTGTGTGTGTGTGTGTGTGTGTGTGTGTGTGCGTGCTTGTGTGTGTGCGTGTTCCAACACAGTTTCCATAGTGTCATTACCACATGGTCGTGTTTCTGCTCCACAGCTCACACATGGAGCTACACATGTATGTTGGAATCCCCTTCATCCTCTCACCACACAGACAAATCCACAGTGAGGCGACTGCAGAGACCACGGAGCAGCAGACCTTCTCCTGTTAACCCGACGCAGCCTTCAGAAAGAGGTTGAGAGCAATTAAGCATGGAGAGCGTCTGTAAAACACATCCTCGCTCTCCCTCACCCTCGGCCTCAGTGAGAGCTCTGTTTTAAGACCACCTGTTGTCTATTATTTTTACATGGAGCTTTTCTCATAAATCATAAGACTGGGTAATTAATCAAGCTGTCAAAACAGGGAGCGGGGGTCACCTGGAGGGGTCGGAGGTGGACGCTGGGCCGATGGAGGTCAGGGTCACACCACATTCCTCATTATCAAGTTGGGATGGGAGAGGGGCCAGGCAAACAAAAGAGAAAGCAGATGGGGGGGTGAAAAAGAGAGAGAGAAGAAGAAACTGACAAAGAAAAGTGAAAGAAGCCGTCAGCTGCCAACAGATGAAGACAGGGAGGTGATTCTGAGACGAGGAGAGAAGAGAAGAGAGGAGAGGAGAGGAGAAGAGAGGAGGAAAAAGAAGGAGGAGAAAATAAATCTACAAGATGTTTCTCCTGCAGAGACCTGAGATTAGAGGAGGGAGATGGTGAGGATTCTTCATGAGAAACAGGGAATCAGCTGTGGAAGTGTGATTGTTATCATCTCTTTCCTAGTGTGTGTGTGTGTGTATGTGTGTGTGTGTGTGTGTGTGTGTGTGTGTGTGTGTGTGTGTGTGTGTGTGTGTGCGTGTGTGTGCGTGTGTGTGTGTGTGTGTGTGTGCAGACTGATATCTCTGTCACAGCTCTGTGGATCAGTGTCTGTGGGTCGAGAGTAAAGACCACGAGTCTGCAGTGACATGTCAGCGACTCCACAATACACACCGCTGATTACATCACACACACATCAGATGGGCACTAACACACACCAATACACACACACACACACACACACACACACACACACAGGTTTGTGGAGCAAATGTTTTGAGGACACTGCATTCAAATGGACGATTGCAACTAAAGGCCACATTATAGTTCTCTGACTGTGTAACCACAGAGACCCTCCAGCCTTCATAGTTCTCTGTCATGGTGACGGATACACACTGCAATTTCCCGCCCGATCAGTAGGGGTCGCTACACAAGGTTGTTGTGCTTCTGGCTACAGCGAGCAATGGCGTCTGAGAGAGAAATACTGTTGTTCTGTTTCTGTGTCACTGAACACAGTTTTAAGATCATTTGAGGCGAGAAATTATCCATTTAGAGTCTAAACATGTGGTGTTTGTGTATTAAGATATGACGTATTTATAGTTTGGCAGTGACGTTGTTGGCGGTGATCAGCTCCGTAAACAGTTCTTCAGAATTGAGGTTCTGCCTCATCAGGACCAGGTCAGGGTCCAGAAAAAGGTAAAATACAAGTGAACACACACAGAATGAAACTAAAGAGCACAAACACACAAACTTCTAAAGTTAGTGTGGTCATGCTTCACAGTGCAGCGTTACAGTCGTGAGCTCCTGTCAACCTCCTGTACACGACAGTAAGAACAAATATGAAAAACAAACATCAGAGCGAGGACGAAACGATGACTGGAAAGATTAAATAAAGAGAACAATCTAAAAAAGTGCAAATGCCGCGGAACTCCACCCCCCCCCCCCCCCCACAGAGCATGAATTCTCAGGCGTGGCTCGCTCTATCAAAAACATCACTCTTGAATGAGGCGCCGACCATTGCGCAAAATTAGCTGTCACCCTTTCCTCAAAATCTTTGTTAATCTTGTTTCCAGTGTTTGCGGATTTATCAGCACATGCATCAATGTCAGCTCCTTGGTTACTGAGCCGCACTACTTGGGAGAAGATATAATTAAAAATGTTTGGGGCGTGGGGGGGGGGGGGGGTGGGGAGTGCGAGGAAAGACAGGGAGGGGGTTTGTCGAGGAGGAGGAAGGTGAAGTCTTCTACTCGTCTGGTAGTTTCCCCGGGGAGACAGTGATAACACACACACAAACACACACACAGACACACACACCGGGCCTTCCTCGTCTCCCTCTCCAGCTCCTTCAGTGGTATCACCAGGTCAGTGAGTGCTGCTATCTCTTTAATAAGTGTTGTGGCTGCACTGATCTGGAGTCAGACTCAGTCTCAGTCTCAGACTCAGTCTCAGTCTCAGTCTCAGTCTCAGTCTCAGTCTCAGACTCAGTCTCAGTCTCAGTCTCAGACTCAGTCTCAGTCTCAGACTCAGTCTCAGACTCAGTCTCAGTCTCAGACTCAGTCTCAGTCTCAGTCTCAGTCTCAGACTCAGTCTCAGTCTCAGACTCAGTCTCAGACTCAGTCTCAGACTCAGTCTCAGTCTCAGTCTCAGTCTCAGTCTCAGTCTCAGACTCAGTCTCAGTCTCAGTCTCAGTCTCAGACTCAGTCTCAGTCTCTTCTCTCACCGTCTCATTGTTAACAGTCGTTTAACACAGAGGAAAACAAAAGGCAAACTCATCCATCTACAGATATCACTGTCTTATCAGACATTTGATGCACAACAAAGCACTGACACACAGGCTTTCACACATGGATGGAAAGGATGAGGAAAGACAATCAGGAAGCAAACAACATGCTTCATGTCTGAAGAGAGAGAGACAGACAGAGCGAGAGAGACAGACAGACAGACACAGAGAGAGAGACAGAGACAGACAGAGACAGAGACAGAGACAGACAGACAGTGTTTACGACAACACTAGAACAGTATTGTAGACCAGAGTCTGTCAGATGTAAAATGTGTTTGCATGTTCACTGACTGCAGTGAAAACAGTGTGACGTGTGCAGAGCTGGTGATGAACGACACTGTGGAACCACAGCTTGATCCTTGATAAGTTTCCAGCACATCTCTTATTATCATGTGGTTTTTCAGAAGCCATTATTCACCGTCTCACTCACATCCAGAGACGACATCACGTCTTCTCTGGTTTTCACAAACACTCACACAGCAGCTCTTCTTCTTCTCAGGACACCAAACTAGATTAACATATACAGTATATATAAAGTTTATATACCAAGAACCAGGAGAGAACATGTTCTCAAGTAACATGATCAAAGTTATTATAATATATATAATATAAAATACAGCGGTGTAAATAGGTGGATCAGACTTAAACACAGGTTTAAAACAAAGTTCATCAATGAACTAAATTAAAAATAGAGATGACTCCACTGTCGTCCTCCTTCCTCTGTGAATCCCTGTGTATGAAAACATCTATTTGAAAATACCACCATGGAAACTGTGTGAATCATCTACAGCCACATGTGTTTTTTAACACATTTTAATGTAAACGTGGTCAAACATTTAAAAAAAAAAGAATTAATTAAAGATGCAGTTGGATGAAAAATCATAAATGAATAGTTTTCTATATTTGTTCAGGTTTTCATTGTTTCCTTCAGAACTGTTCAGTGGAGGTGGAGCTAAAACTTTATATTGTGATATTTCATCATGATATTTTAGAGCCATGACTTTGACTATAATGATGTCATGTTTTTGATGCTATCAAAGATATTGAGCTGAAGCTTGACCTTTGTAATTTATAATAATTATGTATTAAAATGTCCAAAAACAACAAGAGTAATGTTATTTATTTTGTTAAGGAACAAAGAAATATTACAGAAATATAAATTAAAGATCCAGGTCAAATTGATCATTATTATAATGACGTCATCACTTTTACCTGTTTCTGCTTTAAGGAAGTATTCAGTACTGCTGGTTAGCCTGTGTGGGTACTTTTAATTATTAGTATTTTTATTTGTTCCTGACGGATGATTCCATGATGTTGTACAGCTCACAACATCTTACTGACGTCATCAAACTCGGTCTTTAGTTGTAGTTTTGACTGAGATTCTTTTAAAAAGTTATATTGAAAATCAATGTACGTCAGAAAAATCCCCAATTATTATTTTACCCAAATGGTTGGACCTCAGTGAGAGAGGACAGACTTTGTGATGAGTGAAGAAGCTGAAAACTAACTTCTCAGAGAAGTCTTAGAGAAGATGGAGAAGACGTCCACAACTTTAATCTCTCATCACGCCTGATCCAACATGTGAGCTCTTTATTCTCCTCCCTCCTCCTCCTCCTCCTCCTCCTCCTCCTCCTTCTTCTTACTTCTTTTTAGCCTCTTCATCCAGAGCTTTAAGAGCGCTGTGGCAGCTTTGGCTGGGAGGTGGCGTATTCCCCCTCTTCATTAGTGAGAAAATGGACTCTGGTAAACGCTTGTTAAAGCCCTTACCTACACTCCCTCAGTTAATGGGAGTGATCCATTTGTGTCCGTTTCTGCCTGACAAGGCTTTACTGGAAGATTAATAGTGCGGTGTCAGGGCACGGCCACCCTCTGTCCCGCTCTCATTTCCTTTCTTCTGGGACGAACACATGCAATAATGGAGCGCCGTCTTTTGTTGGAACACCATGATTAGCCAGAGAGAGAGAGAGAGAAGCAGCAGTGACAGAAAACAAAAAAACTCTGGTACAAGTGTAGGTTTTAAGGTTGTGAATTACAGGTACTTGACAAGGGCAAAGTGATATTATTAATTAATGTCCACGTGAGCCCAGCACACAGATATAATGAATCACTTCTGGATATTTGCAGCTTTAGCTCGGTGTGATCCAAAGAGCCGTCCTAAAGGAGTCCACCACAGAATGTATGACAGGAAAAGAGAAAAGGGAGAAAGAGCGAAAAGGAACACCATGGGAGAAATAATGGAGACAGAATAGACACAGAACCAGAGAGAGTGAGAGTAAGAGAGGGGAGACGTCCTTAAAGGGCCACCCAGGGTTTGCTCTATCACCCAGACCCCCCCTGCAATCCCTCTTCTTTTGGAGGATGACACCGTCAAGTGCTGCGTCCCTTCAGCGGCTGAACAGGATAATCGCTCTTAATAATTACACCACATTCCCAGAAAGACTGTCCTGTCCAGGAAGAGCAGTTTCTCAGATGAGAATCCATCCCATGGTGAAACAGGCCGAAGACATGGACGACTCACAGAATTCACTCTGATAGGTGCTTTTTTTTCCTTCTACCTTATCTCGGAGTCTTTTCCCTGTGGTAATTTCAATGATGGGCAGAGCAACAATGTGGTAAACACACACACACAGACACACACAGACCGACAACCTGCATCACAACCCCCTCCTCACAACATCACAGGCAGTGCCAGTGGAGAGCAGGGTGTTTGTCAAAGCAGAGGACAGGGGATTGGTGCTGCTGGTGTCTCATTAAATTCTTGGGATTGTCTAATTGTCTTTGGTGGACCTCAGAGAGACCAGCACATTATCCTCACTGCAATTAACTCAACAAAAGAGCCGAACCGCCCAAGCACTGGGGACCCGGTCGGCCAGGGGGAGTGAGCTGCCCGGGCCGGGACCGCCACCACAACACACACACACACACAGAGAGAGACACACACACACACATCAGAGTGCTAAGAAACACTAAAGAACAAGAGAAAAGATATGAGGGAGAGCAAAAAAATGCTCTCCTTCAAAAACAGGGAGTGTGAGGGGGGGGGGGTTTGGGGGGACTCAGACAGATCTTGGGATTGGCCAGATGTCAGAGTCTGGGGGGGGGGAGTAGGGTGAGACAGGGTGAGGAGAAAGAGGAGGAGGAGGAGGAGGAGGAGGAGGAGGTGTCTGTGCTCATTTGAGACGCACCTTTGTGCCGGACCTGTCTTGTTTACTGCACTACAGCTTAGCGGTGCGAGGGTCCTATTCAGGGTCCAGGCCTTTCACAAGGTACTGAAGGAGCCCTTAAGCCCACTTAACTACCATTTTCACACACTCTGCCTGCTCTCCTCTTTGTCCTTGCCTCCATTACATCAAACGCAGGAACAAAGGCAGGGAACAGAAACTGGGGCTGGCAGAATGGCGCCCATCACAAATATTAATTTGAAAAGGTGTTGGAGAGTAGAATCTACTTTTATGCACAAGGACAACTTGGGATTTTTTTTTCTCCCTCCCTCTCTTTACCTTGTGGGGGGGCTCTTTGGGGCCCGCAATGAGCTTGGTTTTCAGGCTAAAGGGGAGGCTGAAGACTTGCAGCACAATTATCCAAGAATAAGGGGCTTGAGACGCGGCACGCTGCTAAAGAGCCAGCACACACACGAGCACATGCACGAGCACGGGCACACGCACAAGCACGACATGCACGAGCACGGACACATGCACGAGCACGGACACATGCACGAGCACAGACACACCCACGAGCACGGACACGTGCACGAGCACGGACACATGCACAAGCACAGACACATGCACGAGCACGGACACATGCACGAGCACAAACTATTAAATAAGCTCCAAACATCATCAGGACTCATTCACGCCACATGTGAATCAGTCATGTGACAAGTGAGCAAAGACTCAGACCCAAGTGAGGGAAAATATAAAAATATACATGACATAAGATCATATATATGTGTGTGTGTGCTGTGAACAGTGCTTTCATTCACACACACACACACACACACTAACACACACACACACACACACACTTGATTGAAGCATGTTTGCTGCCAAGTCCACGCATTTGTAAAAGTGACCTTGAATTGACCGGTGGAAAGATAATTGTCTGAACGAGAGGTAATCCACAGTCCACTGCTCTTATTGCTATTAGCTACACACACACACACACACACACACACACACACACACACACACACACACACACACAGGTGCACGGCGCATGCATTCTCTGTGGAATGCTGTTTCAGTCTGATCACATGAGAAAGTGGGGTGAAAAGTTTATGCAGCCGTTACCCATCACAACGAGCCTGCATGCCTCTTTCTGACATCAGCACACACACATCAGCACACACGAACACACACACACATGAACACACGTACACATGAACATGAACACACACACACACACACACACAGAGTCATGGTCAGGGCACAGTGTTCTGTTGAAAAGCTCATCCTGTGTGTATGGCAGGGTGCATCACTCTAATCTGCAGGATACAACCTCTGTGGCTCCGCCCCCTCCACACTTCAGGTCTGTCAGACATGTTTGTCAGAACTGACCCTGGTCTTCCCTGACCCTGGTCTTCCCTGACCCTGGTCTTCCCTGACCCTGGTCTTCCCTGACCCTGGTCTTCCCTGACCCTGGTCTTCCCTGACTCTCCACAGTCTGACTCTGACTGACCCTCCTGAGCTTTAAATGCATTAGTTTATCATTTCTTCTGCTCGATGAGACTCAATGAAAACAAGTGTAAAAGTTTGTTGACAGAGGGAAACAGAGGGAGTATTTTAACACTTCTGTTTCATCCTGTCATCACAGACAGGAAGTGGCATGAGTTCTCCTCATCACCGTAACGCCTCGAGCGTTTGTGATATCAGATGGACAACAGAAAGCAGAGAAATAGAGTTTTGCACCTATATTCTTGTCATTACGGTAGAACCTCAGGACTTCCAGGAAAAAGGGACAGAGGAAGTCACTAAGTGGACATTTTTGGACATAAAAATTGTTCTTAATAATTCTGACATTTCACAGGCGGTTTGACGATCACTCATCACCAACCTTCAATAGAAATATGTATTTCAGCAGATTTAAAGAGTGCTGCAAAAACAATGAATTCAATAAAAGGAACACATTTATAAAAATATCTCACTGTATTTGTTTCAGTTGAAGTTTCTCTTTACTTTAAGGAAACTATGGTGTGCATTTATACACACACACACACACACACACGCGCGCACACGCACACGCACACACGCACACGCACACACACACAGTTACTCCTGCGATGCAAAGAGGGGGCGTGTCCGTGTGTTGATCTCTGACAGCTCCGCCTCTGCCAGAATCAAACCCGGCTCAGTGGGGGGGCAGGCGGGCCGGGCAAAGCCACTTGATGGGGGAGGGCCAGTCCATTCAGACACACACCACCCCCTTCAAAAAAACATACACACTTACAATTACTCATAATCTCCTTATGATGCTGCCTACAGTGGGGTTTGCTAACATTAGCGAGGGAACGTGAACGACAGAAAGAGCATCTCCAGGTGTCCAGTAATAGTCCAGGCTCAGTGCTTTTACTTTGTGTTATTTTCATCTACCTCACACTGAGGCTTAGACGCTTCACACAAACGCTTCAAAAACCATCATGAAGAGATAAAGAGCGATGGAAATAACTGCTGAATCCAGTGCTTTAAGAGAAGAGAAGAAGAATGAACTGCAGGGAAATAATAAAGCTTCATAACAAGCTTTATTATTATTCTGTTGATTATTCAGCGGACTTTAACTGTGTTGTGTAATGTTGTGTAATGTTGTGTTGGATAAACTACAAAACACATAACTTAATAACCAGATAGCTTTGGCAATATTTGGTGGCATTTTTAAAAAAGACAAAGAAAAGAAAAGAAACGCTGCAGGGAAACAACGTCATCCCAACACAACAACAACAACAACAACAACCTCAGGAGTGAAGGGAATAAATATGGGATCATTTGAATATTTAGACAAACACACATAACGAACATTTACAAAACTGTTTTAAAGTCAGTCAACTACAGCTGCTGTCACTGTATTCATTCATCACTGTGTGTGTACATTTATATACTTAATATATATATATATGTATATATATATAAACTACATCACCTGCTCCTGTCACAGCAGACTCACTCACACACTGGAGGATTTTCATCTCATCAATGTGTCAATGAAAAGTACATTCACTGTGTAAATGATGTCAAAACAAGTGAGAACAGGAAAGTTGAAGAAAGAGTGTGTGTGCGTGCGTGTGTGTGTGTCATTGCAAGTTAAAGAACAAGCAGAGAGAAGAAACTAAGAGTGTGTGCAGATACCACCACAGTAGTGAGTCTCTGGGGAAGAACGATGGGTGTTTCTATGACAAAGCATCTATTTCCATAGGAGCTCTGAGCCTGATCTCCCTCTGGTCCATCAGAGCCTCGGCCTTGATCTGGGCAAACACTGTGTGTGCGTGTGTGTGTGTCCACATGCACGTGCACACACACACACACATGCACAGGCCCGTGTACTTATCTGCTCACATCATTTCCTGGTTCTGAGTCACAGCTGCGACGCAGTATGACAATTTCTTGTCCATCAATCCTTTAACGCAGCAGCTCATATCAGACACAGAGAAATGAAGAGCCACGTCGATGCTAACGAGTGCTAACACCAACACATTTTAACATTTAAGCAGCAGGCACCTCCTGGTGGTGGAGGGGGGGGGGGGACTGTGGAATCCATGACTTTATATTATAATAATTATTATAATAACAATAAAAATATTACTCATAATAATATGTATTAAACAGAAGAAAATATGAATAAAACAGATAGATAGATAGATAGATAGATAGATAGATAGATAGATAGATAGATAGATAGATAGATAGATAGATAGATAGATAGATAGATAGATAGATAGATAGATAGATAAGAGGGAGGAGGCAGCAAAGGGAATGGGGAGTAAAGTCTTGATCTAGCCTGACAGTATACTGCCACCTATCTGTGTGATGTGGTAGAGCAGCTGGAGCTCCTCTCACACACACACGCACACACACACATCTGTCCTCTGCTGCTCTGCCGCTCACTTTTAATATTATTCAGAGGAAGAAAAAACACAAGAGTATAAGAAAAGGAAAGATCTGAGGAAGAGAGATGATAAAAGGCCTGAAGAGATTACACACACACACACACACACACACACACACACACACACACTGACAGTTTAAGGGAGATGAGGAACATAACCATGTGTGTTCCACAAAAGGTTCTGTTCTATCAAAAGGTAACACAGCAGCAGCCTGAAGCTAACGTCTGCTCACCTGCCAAACCAGCCTGACCACACACACACACACGCACACGCACACACACACACACACGCATGCACGCACACACACAGCTGCTGCTGACTGCACCAAAAACAGTGAAATAAACATTTAATAATTTTCATTAACATCAAAGATTTCATATGCAGCATCTACAAAATACTACAAACATCTAGTATTATTTGAGGTATTTATTATCTTATTTTTATTATTCTACACACACACACACACACACTTTCTCACAAACACACTCGCAGTGGGCGGGGTCACAGTTAACATCGACACCAAACAGTGTTTTATTTTTTCTCCTCTCAAATCCATGTTCTATATTATGACTTCAATAACTTTCCTCTGTCTTTCATCGTCTCATAATCCCACACATTAATCTGATGTGTAAATAAACACTAATATGAAGAAACATGGAGAAAACACAGATAACTCAATAATAATCCACTGACGTCCTCCAGATGTAACTAACTAACACTCGTACATGTTTGAATGGAAACTGAGGATTTGAATATTTCTCCCTCCACTGGATACAAACGTGCACTAAACTCCTCCTCCTCCTCATCTTCCTCCTCAGCCTCCTCCTCCTCCTCCGGTCAATATCAATATCAGTCTGTTTAAGTATTACTCTGAGCTATAGAGGACATGGACGACTGCTGGGCTCAGCTTCACCACCAGCAGCACTGGTTCACACACAGTTCATCCATACACCATCCCATAATCTGAGGACCTGGATTATTCACCTGTCCTCCTCCACTCCTTATATTTGTCTTTAAATCTCCCTCAGAGAGTTAGCTTCACATGTTCTGACCTGATGTTTGTCCACGTCTACAAAATAAGAAAATTGAAGCATGTATTTTTACATCTGTGATTATAATGTAAAAGTTTTATTTTTGTAAATCTGAGGCCACAGTTATGGCTGCTACATCTCCAAGTGAGTTAAATACATAAATGTGATGGATATATATATTAAATCTGTCCTGTATCGATGCTGTGATGTATATTATTATTGAACACTGCACAGCTCTGCTTCATGTGTTATTATCTGCTTAAACAGAACAATACGACCACACTGACCCTGTGTCGCTGCTTCTGACAATAATCAGGTTATTAATCACAGAGTCAGATAGAAAGAGGGGGATTTGTATTAGTTTGAGCAGCTGGAGGAGAGTGAGGAAAGGAAATCTGAAAATGCACAAAAGAAAATCTAATAGTAAAATAAAGTTGTATGAAGTGTCAGATAATCACTGAACATGTGCTGCTGTCATTAAAGGACAGTTGTGAGGAGCAGCAACATCTAACATGAACAACAGACTCATTTACCTGCACTGACAACATCTAACCACGTCCAGGTCTGGAGATGACTTTTCCTCATGTTTACAACACAGTGTTTAACGTTGGTGATGATGGTTATTATCACATTATCTCTGGTGGTTCTTGGTTTAAAAAGTTCACACGCACACACACACAGACACACAGCCACACACAGACACACACACACACACACACACACACACTAGGTGCTACTTTGACGCAGGTGTGAGTCAAAGTAGAAAGGTGTGTTTCTCTGTTGCTGAAGCTGCTGCTGCATCATCTCTGTCTAATTGCTGGTGTGTTGCAGCAGCAGCTCTTTGATCTGCAGACTGTGGCGGCCTCAGCACTCTCTGCTGTGCAGGGTGGTCTCCCATCATGCTCCACTGATCACAGACGGAGTCTCGCTATTGGCTGCGTGGCAGGCCCTCCCATCAGCCTCAGTGCTACACGCCTCTGACAACTTCATTAGCCCCATCTAACCCTCTACACTCTGCTCTGTGTGTGTGTGTGTGTGTGTGTGTGTGTGTGTGTGTGTGTGTGTGTGTGTGTGTGTGTGTGTGTGTGTGTGTGTGTGTGTGTGTGTGTGTGTCTACACAGCTCCAGCCCAAAAACACCACCAACAAAACACCCACATCCAGAGAAAAACATGACATGTTCTCTGCTGTTTCCCTTTCCTTAAATCTCTAGATTCATCATAATTAAAGGTAAAAACATCATAATGAATGTTACAGTGAGGTGAATCTGTTATCAGAGTGAGAAGAGATCATGTTTTTATCTGATGAGTTAATCAGAATGAACTTGGGGAAGAAAGATAAATGGAATTTTAATACGCTGTTCTTTATTATGCTTTAATACATTAGGGGCATCTCTGTATCCATCTGCTCACACACACACACACACACACACACACACACACACACACACACACACACACACACACACACACACACACACACACACACACACACACACACACACACACACACACACACACACACACACACACACACACACACACACACACACACACACACACACACACACACACACACACACACACACACACACACACACACACACACACACGTTAATGTGATTACAAATGCAGGTGAGCGACCTCTGCTTCCTCTTTCACACCATTCTGATGTAACACGTTTACATTCAGTCAAACTTAAAGATAAAGATGGACGTATGAAAAAGTAGTTTTTTCAGTTTTTTAACTCAATACTCACTGTTTTAAAGCTGTTGTCTGTAACTTTTAAATATAACCACAGGACGGTGACATTCAAACCATCGTCACACAGTTTTCAATATAAAGAATATAAAGATGAACGATCACATCCTGACAGTTCATGTTTCTACCTTCAAGTCACTGCTTTCTCAACTAAAGTCAACTGAACTCAGATCAGGATCAATTTGACTATTTGACTATTTGCTGCAGATGAATTGTTCTTCTGTTACCAATGATTTCTGAGTCTGAGTCTAAAACAAAAGTAAAAACATAGAGAAGAACAAAACTGAGCGTCTGTAAATATCAAATCTAACGATGAGCTCATGTCTGATCATTCTCTTAAGTTCTCAGACAAAACCTGTTCTCAGTGACACGAGTCCTGATCCTGATCCTGATCCTGATCCTGATCCTGATCCTGATCCTGATCTCGATCCTGATCTCGTTACCACTTTGTATTTTCAGTGTAAAAGTGGTCTCTTCCACTGCACATAAAGCTCTTCAGCTTCTCCATCTTCTCCCAGAGTAATCCAGCGTGTCTCCTCAGAACAACAGCTTTTATCTCCATCCACCTGACTACACCCAGACTGCCTTTGATTTCCAGGTTGCTGAACAAGACACTTGATACTCGTAATTCTTGTAATACCAGATTCTGGTGGACGGTAAAGCAGGTAATCCAGGTTTTTCATGGTTGTATCTCAATGGCAAACTATTGAACCTCATCCCTGCAGCTGTGTAGCAGGCTAATTAGGCAGTGGCAAGGATGAGAAGAAGAAGAAGAAAAAACACATCTCTCTCTCTCTTCCTCTCTTGCTCCACTTCTACTTCTTTTCATCTCTCATTCATGAGCCCTTGGTCGTGCCCTTGGCATCAGATATATGTAAACTATCAATTCATAGCATCGCACACAGACTCAGGAGCAGCGTTATAAAAGCCTACCATGGGGTTGCATAATGAGCTTAATCAACTTGTTTCAGATGTGATGCTGTGTGCAAAAAGGGGGAAAATCAATGATTATTTCACAATCCTGACACAGATCTGATTCCATGTGAACACGCGTGTTATTTCAAAGCTTTAGGAGAGTGTGATGTGTCCTGGAAACAAAAGATTCACAGCTCACTCTGAATGTGTCACTGTGCTGCATTATCCTTATATTAATATAATATCAATAATAATAGGTTTTGTGAGGAAACATGAACATGCCTTATATTTTCATTTTTAAATACCGTGTCACACGAGGAAGGACGACGATATATCACCAAATCAATATTACGTCCCACTTTACCAGTGGTTTTTAATTTTACTAATGTGTGAAGTGACTTTATTATTTAACATCTTTGGTATCTCAATGGTGAGCGAATGATTTTAATTTGCTAATAAGATGAAATAAACTAATATTGAATACTGTCAAAGTAAGGATCGCTAAAACCCTTCATGCTAAGAGCTTTGCTAACTACCAGAATCTTCTGGAAATCACAATCAGAATTTACTTTATTATGAAGCTGGAAGTTACCTCACTGTCAAAGTGAAGCAGACAAAAAAGAAATGAGCGAGTTCAACCAACTCCTGCTTTCCAACTAATGCAGATTAGAGCCACAGCCAATAAAAAAAACTCTGTGCATAGTGTAGAATAATTTGACCCTGGAATTATGCCGGATTATACCCTGGTCAAAACCCTGTATAAACTCAGGAGTAAAGGGAATAAGGTAAGACGAGGTGACGGAGACGCTGATGTGAAAACCACCACAGCCATTGATCTGTGACAAATGCCAGATGCAACACAGTGTAATTGACTTATTTTTACTCGCAGTCTGTGGTTCAACTATCCTGTTAATGAAAAACACAGACGTAAAAAACATCGATCCAGGAAAATAGTGTGTTCTGGCTTTTGGAGTAAAAAGATGGATGGCTGAGAGAAACTCAATCCCACCTCCTGCTGAGGCAGAGACGAGCGCTGGCTGTCGACAGGAACACCAGCCGACTACCACACAGCTACTGATTTGAAACAACAAGTCAGGAGAAGTCAGGGGTAAATAAGAGAGGGAGGGAGGGAGAGAGAGGGAGGAAAATAGAGGGAACAGGCGAGAAAGATGGGTAATAGATTTGAGAGTGTTTTTGGGGAGTAAACAGATGGAGTAAACACAGCACGAGGGAAACCAGGGGACTCCCACCAAATCCACTCAATGTGTCACTGACACTGCAGAGCAGAATCAACAAAGTGTTCTGAGGGCAACACACACACACACACACACACACACACACACACAGTTCACCAATTGGCTGGTATCCAGAGCAGTGACAGTCACATGGAGAACAAGCCGGCTGACAGCTCATGACAAGTCCTCAGCGAGTGGAGAAGCAGAGAAGCAGAGAAGCTTCTCCTCTGACTGTGGCTGTAATAAGTCGCCTGGAAATGTGCAAAAAAAATTCAATCCAAGATATTTTCTCTTCAGTGTGACTCAGTGTTGAGGAATCACCACCACGGTCCTGATTGTGAGGCTGAGCAGGAATTCAACAACAGTTTCAGTCGCTCATGTCTCGGTTCTACGACGTTACTGATAGTGTCCGAAAAATGAGGTCAACTCAAATACTTAAATACAAAGAATGAGAAAGTTTTTCAGATTGGGAAAAGACTCATTTAGTTTAAACGATGTCAGACAAACAGAGTTTCAGACTAACACACACTGATCATGTGTCGGTAAATAAATGACTATTACAGGGACTTTCAGACTGACCTCAGTGTTCATGAACTCTCTCTGAGACGGAAATAAAAGAAGACGGAAGTAAGACGTGGTTCTAGCAGCTAATGCTGTGTTAGTCTGTGATGAAATAAGTCAACCAGCAAACACCTAATACTGAAATGAGGGCGTGTCGCCACCTAGTGTTAACAATCAACAGACCCATTTGACCTCAGTGACAGTGATGTCCAGTCTGGACCTTAATCCACTGAGAAACTATGATGGAAAAGACTCATCATCTTCGCCTGTCTTATTATCACAGCTATTCCACGTCAGCAAATTGCACTCCGACAAAAACTTAGAATGAGTGTAACTTCACTGACAATACGAGCATTGGTCGTAACATGTTTGATGTCAGAAAAGTCTCACGTTTCTGTGTTTGAAGAACTTTAAAAGTTTCTCCACTGTTTTCCTTCAGGAGCAAAGACCGGACAGTGACCTCAGTCCGTACTGACCGCTCTGTGGGCTCTAACCTGACTGTAAAGTCTGTATCTGCTTCACTCTTTCCAATTTCTTCCATGCCCTCAAACCTGCTCACATGCCCAGACTCAGCTGCTGCGTCTCTGCCAGAGAACCAACAGACCTGTAGGTCTGTCCAAGAGAGAGAGGGAGGGAATGCAGCCAATTAAGATTGGGTAATGGGAGAGTGTGTGTGTGTGTGTGTGTGTGTGTGCTGCCACAGGCTGTCCACGCTGCCAAACTTAATTTACCAGGCCCAGGTTTTTAACACAGGCCTGCAGCGAGCCACTAAGCTATAGCTGGACCACAGAGCCAGAAGTTAACAGGCACTTTGCTCGGCCCAACCCCCTGAGATCTGGTCCACGGCCCGAGGCCTGAGAGAACTCATTTAGTCATTGATGACCATCAGTGATCACATCCTTGTGGTCATATGTTTCCGTCAGGCACTTCATTACAATAAAGCTTTATGGAGCAAAAAAACTTTCTCCCTCCCCGACTTTCAAGACCTTGACAGTTGACAAAGCCAAAGGAGGAGGTGCATTCAGGGACCGCTCCTCAAACACTGACAACACTTCTGACACAGTGTGTGTGTGTGTTTGTGAGTCTTTGCTGCAGACGAGTCGACACACTCTGACTTTACAACTGTCGACAACAACAAACATGATTCTGCTGTTTACTGTGTCCCCCTGAAGGAGAGCACACACACACACACACACACACACACACACACATAGACAAAGCAGCGTAGTAAGTGTGTGTGTCGTGGCTAAGATGGATATGCTAACACAGATTCTTTTCTGTTGTTGTTCATACAGCAGTGGGCCGTGCCCTTGACGTTATTGTCAGAGACAAAAACAGTCAGAACACAACGCTACACCTTGATCAGTGTGTGTGTTTGTGTGTGTGTGTGTGTGTGTGTGTGTGTGTGTGTGTGTGTGTGTGTGTGTGTGTGTGTGTGTGTGTGTGTGTGTGTGTGCTCGGGGACTTAACACACCAGAAACACAGTGTTAGCTTGTGTCTCAGCCTCCAAACAAACACGAGTCAAACTCGCTGAGCAAATAGCGAGGAGCACATTTCCACTTGTACGTTCACACGCTGCTCGACTGTTGCATTAATAAATATTGCATCAATGAAAATAACATCAATTACCAGGGAAGCCGGGTGAATGCTGCCTACAGCTAAAGATGCAGGGTGACAATCAAAGTAAACTGTGTGTGTGTGTGTGTGTGTGCGTGCGTGTGTGTGTGTGTGTGCGCGTGTGTCGTCTTATTCTACAAGGTAATAGGCTGCAGTCAGCTTCACAGCCAGAGCATGACCTAGAAAGTGAAACCACACGGCGAGGGACTAAATGTGTCACATGGGCTCAATCATTTTCTCTCTCTCTCTGAAGACAGAGAAGAAGAGACAGACAGAGGAGGAGGAGGAGGAGGAGAGGAGGATGATAGGGGAGAGAAAGAGAGAGAGAGACTTTTACAAACCCTCTGCACTCAGAAGCTAATTAAGTCATTTGAAATAGCCACAGAGGGTACCTGTATGCAATCTAGCCAAGGCAAAGGGTTGATGAGGCTCTGCGAGGCCTCAGGCTAACTTCAAACAGAAAGCAAAGGAAGGGAATGAAAGAAAGACGGGAAAGGAGAAAGGAAGAGGGGAAAAAAGTGAAGTGGGTGTTTTAATTGAAGCCCAACTTGAAGACGAGCATGTGTGTCTCCTTGTGTTGTGCAGCAGGAAGAAGGTTAAGCATGCCCCCAGCAGAGTCCACACACACACACATGGGCTTTCAATGGGGAGCAGGTGGGAAGATGGAGGGATGGAGGGATGGAGGGGTGGAAGGATGGAAGGATGGAGGGGTGGAGGGATGGAGGGGTGGAGGGGTGGAGGGGTGGAGGGGTGGAGGGGTGGAGGGGTGGAAGGAGTGAAGGATGGAGGGGTGGAGGGGTGAAGGGATGGAGGGGTGGAAGGATGGAAGGATGGAGGGGTGGAGGGGTGGAGGGGTGGAAGGATGGAAGGATGGAAGGATGGAGGGATGGAGGGATGGAGGGGTGGAGGGGTGGAGGGATGGGAAGTCTGTGGATAATTGAAGGAGTTGACAGTGACCATGTAGTACAGTATATGCTGTGCATTGGTAGACTTCAGCGTTTGTTCTGGTTCGTCTTATGAAGAGGAAACACATTTCCATGTTGTGTAACTTGTGTATCGTTTGTGTTTGTGTTGTGTTCAGTAAAGAGAACAGTGACACGCGTCTGGATTCATGTCTTAGCATTCGTGTCACGTCTTAAAGCAGCGTTTTATATAATCTCATCATGCATTCAGAACAAATATGAGGCTGTTATTGCTGATATTTACATTACATTTCTGCCATCTTGTGTTTCTCACACAAGTAAAAACAACATGAACTCTTCTCCTGAGGCTCGAGCCAAACAACAGAGCAACAAATGAGCGACTTCCTTCTAAACCCTGCTCTTCTTCTTCTTCTTTGTCCAGTCTAACGCTCACACACAGAAACAGAGAGACATCAGAAGATGATCAGCATCACTTTGTGTCAGTGACATCACATTACAGGAGTTTTTCTCATCATCAGTTATCTCATCACACATAACACTTTTGGATGATCATCAAAACAGCAGCAAGTCATTACACAGTCGGAGAAGTTTAAGGTGGCCTTAACGTGTGTGTGTGTGTGTGTCCTCACCAGGGGCAAGACACTGACGACACCTCTAACTGAACTGGGTCACGCACACACACACACACACACACACAGTGTATAGACTGCAGCATTGGCAGCACAGTGATCACAGGAGAGGGCAGACGTGGAGCTCAGTGCAGAGTGATAGGACTATTCTAGGTCAGCTCTCCTGATGATGCACCACTGTCTCCTATAATGCGCTGGGCTAAAGGATAAAGGCTGCGTTTGGCCTGACATTATAGCTCCACACTCACACACAGAGGGATACGCAAACACACAGGCCTTAAACAGCAGACACACACATGTACACATGTACACACACATGTACACACATGTACACATGCAGAGGCAGAAACCCTGTGAATGTGATTCACCTCATCATCATTATTTCCTTCTTCAGTTCACGTCTGTGCAGCAGCTCTGCAGCCTATAGAGAGATCAGCATGAGGACTTCAAAGAGGTTGCATGTAGGTCACCAGAAGACACTGCAGTCTCTGGACGGAGACTTCTCACTTCTCTGCTCTGCCTCACTCTCTTCATACAATGATATCAGTGAAATTAAAATGGATGACGGCACTTTTCTCTCTCATCATTCCCTGGGGTTGTACAGCACCGTGTCATGTCACTGTTGCTGAAATGTTACTACTTTATCACTGTCCATCCAAGCTGCTGCTCAGCAATTTAACTGATGTTTAATTTAGATGCTGAGAGTGAGAGAAGTGGAGAAGGAGGAGAGAGAGAGAGAGAGAAATGAGTCACAGTCTGAGTGGAATAGAGAAGCAGCTAAATCCTCGGTGGTCACACACTGCCATCCTGATCTGTCAGAGGCCAAAGACACAGCCACTCAAAGGCTACTGCGCCGCACTGTGGATGAAACAGCCACAAAGGCAGCGCCAGAGATGAAGAGGAAACAGAAACCTCAGAAAAACAAGAAAGAAAAGAGAGAAGAAGAAAAAAACTCAGGAGGAAAAGCGAAGGGCAAGTTTGAAGAAGGTCAAAATGAACAGAGAGCCGCAGGCCGTGTTCCCTCTGTGAATAACAAGCACAACACAACAACTCTGTTAACACCAGGAAACAGCACCAACATCTGAAGATGGACAAAGACGAGGAAGAGGAGGAAGAGGACGACAGGACAGGTTATCAGCTGTCAGGCATCGCAGAGCCATCCTTTAAAGACATAACCAGTTCATGCCTAACATTGACTACTGGTCTAAATCATTGTATCTTCATGAGAACAACCCAATGAAAACTAAAGTCCACTTCCTGTGACTTTGTCCAACAAACATCAGTAACACGGAGAACAACCTCATACAAGAACTCTGTTTGAGATAAACACAAAACACTCATTTTATTTTCCCTGATATTTGACTCCGCTCCATTCAAAGAGAACCAGGAGGTTTTCAGTTGTCAGCTGAACAGTGTTCTGTACGTCGTTGAGTCCATTCTTTTGTTTTGTCTGCAGTCAAAGCAGCAGTTATTTAGCGCACACTTAAGTGTACGTTAAGGTTTGTGTTGGTGTCACTCATGACTTCTCTCACTTCAAGCGTCCGTCCATCAGCTGGTGAAATAACTCAGGACTACTTTGTCCTATCATAGCACCTCAAACACTCTGTGACTCCTCTATTCTTACTGCAGGATATCTCCATTTCCTTCATGGTTTTGTTTGTGTGTTTGTGTGTCTGTCTGTGTGTGTGTGTGTGTGTGTGTGTGTGTGTGTGTGTGTGTGTGTGTGTGTGTGTTTTGAGCTCAGGCTGACACTGGTTTGAGTGACATTAGGGGCGACAGCAGCACAGTGGCATATGGTAACCGCCTGCTAACCGCTAAAACTTGACATCAGCGCAAACAAGTCAGCCAAGCGCAGCGTGGCGTGCTCCTCGGAGGGTTCAGGGAGAGGCTGTCAGCGTACAGCAGGATAATAACACCTATCACCAAGCTCCATAATATCAGATAAAGGGGAGCAAACGCACAGAGTGGTGTTAGCGCTGATGAAACTATAAGTGACATGTAATGTGACAAAAGGAACAGATCTTAACAAGCTGCAGTGAAGGTGTTTGTGTCGTGAGCTCAGGCTCAGCACTTTGTGACGAGGAGACACCAGACATTAAACCTGACGTGTGTTTATATTATGGGATGGAGGTGGATGTTCTGGTTCACGTACAGAGAGTGAATAACTAAAAAGGCATCAAGTAAATCCATGGTCTACAGTATATTCCTAATCATCTGCACAGGATGACAAATCTGGATGTGAGTAAAAGTGTTGAAAAACAAACCAAAGTCGTCCAGCATCTATTTTCATTTCTAAGCACAGAGTCGACACTAAAAACTATTAAAGCAAAGCTGTTGTTGTTGTTGTTGTTTGCCTGTAACCCTGATGGACCCTCCAGAACCCTGGTAACCCTTATTTAAGAGCCCGGTTTCCTCTCATCCATCAAAGTGTAGCACACACAGTCCAGGAGCCTGACACTGGTACTGTAGAGCTTACAGCAGCTTTGACCTTTGACTCCACGAGATGCTCACTGGCTGATTGTGCGTGTGTGTGTTTGTAGTGTAGCGTGTGCGGTGTCATCGATGTGTTACCTCACAAAACTCAATTTCCTCCTGTAGCTAAACAACTTCTAACCTCTGCAAAGCTGCAGAGATGAAGGAGACGTAAACATTTACAAGAGGATGAAAGCGAGCCTTGACTCTGTCTGCAGGCCACATCACTTAAAGCTGCAGCGCGTAACTTTTCTTATTATTATTATTATTCTGCCTCTGGATTAAAGGAGCGTTTGTGTGTGTGTGTGTGCAGGGGCGGGCGGGGACAAGAAGTATTAACGGTAAATAGTCTTTATTTATAGAATACTAGACGTGGAGAGCCGAGAATTGAACCCACAACTTTCCAGCTGAAAGACGACTCACTCCACTGATCCACTCAAACTGTTGTTTTTATTTCAGCAGCAGAATTCATGTCTGTTGCCTCAGTCTCTGCTGACATAAAACAAATCACTTCCTGTGTGCAGCACGGGAATGTCACCAGGTGACAGGATGAGAGTCGTGTGCAGCTGATGGACTTCATCAGTGTGAGGTGAACTGTTTGTCTTTATATGTAAAAGGTGCACACAACACTACACAACACCACACAACAGTACACTACACCACACTACAATATCCACAGCATTAACACAGTTAAACTCATGAAGTAAAATCTGTTGGATTATCCATCATCACACAGTTAACATGCTGCCACACACGGTGAACTGTGCAAAAGACTGTGAATGTTTTATTTTCTCCTATGTGTGTGTGTGTGTGTGTGTGTGTGTGTGTGTGTGTGTGTGTGTGTGTGTGTGTGTGTGTGTATGTGTGTGTTCCCAGTGAGAGAGTGAAGAGGTATCCACACACACACTGCCTTGGGGGCTTCTGGAAGAGAGACTAAACAAGACCTTCCCATTGGGACGCACACACACAGCCTGCAGCAGCAAATGACCTACTACCCACCTCACACACACACACACACACACACACGCATGCACACACACGGAGAAACAAAGCAGTTTTGATAGTGTAATGTGTTAATTTAAAGGAGGGGAAAATAAAGTCAATTATCACACGTGTGCTAATAAATGTTTCCTCCTAAATAATCTCTGACAATTAGATCAAACTCACTTTGTCCTCGTTTCTATTTCATCTTCCTTCTCTTCTCATTTTTCTGTGGCAGCGTCAGTCGAGAAAATCACACACAACAAACAACAGAGTCTACATGAGTTTTCGGCTTTCATCAGAAAACTCTCCTCCCTAAATGTTAGAGATGAACGCCATTGATCTACAGTTGGGCATCGTTCTACCAGAGCAGGAACCAGGTTCTATCAGAGCAGGAACCAGGTTCCAGGTTCTTTCACTGATAGAAAAGCAAAAAGAAAAACGTGTTGTGCCATTTCAAATATAAAATGTCCTAACATGAGTTCACCCTGACTCACTCTTTATCTGATGGAAACGACAGAGTCAGAGGTCATCAGAATATTAGCCTCACTCTCCCAAAAGAATATGTCTTTTAAATAGAGTTTAAAGAGTTGATCTTCAGAGTGATATGAGCGACGCTGTGTTCTGTAAATACTTCACACTCATTGTAAAGAGTCCGTGTCATTCATCAGTGTCTCCTGAAACAATAGTCTGTGTTTTCAGAGAGGAAGCCTGAGGATGAACAGATCTGCTTTATATCAGGCCCACGAATAAAGGCTCTGTGCCAAGAGAAACTCAATGAGACCACAATCAATACACACACACACACACACACACACACACACACACACACACACACACACACACACACACACACACACACACACACACACACACACACACACACACACACACACACACACACACACACACACACACGCTACACAGAGAGGGGATGATGTACGATTACCTGGAGCACATAACAATCAGCTGCATGCTCATACAGTATGCACACACACACAAACACACAGAACACATGTATAAACACACACACACAGACACACACACACAGAGCACATATAAACACACACACTCAAGAAAAGCAGGCAAAGACACTCAATATGCAAATATATTTTTACAACAGGGACAGGACTCTATTGTTGATGTGAAGTGTGTGTGTGTGTGTGTGTGTGTGTGGGGGGGGGGGGGTCAGATAGATAGATAAATAGGTCTCTAGATATCTACCATGGACCTGAGGTTGATGAGATTTCACATACATCATCATCATCATCATCAGCAGCAGCAGCAGCAGTATTCCTGTTAGGACAGGGAATACCTCCACAAAATAATGTTTTCTCTCCCTCTGATCAATTTTTAATTTGGCCCATGCAGCCGAGCCCTCGGCGGCCTGGCCCCGGTGATTATGCTGGGTTATTGACAGCTGTGTTCCCACGGGAGGTTATTTAAAAGAGGGTTAACCCCAGAGCAAGTGCAGCCCCACACCTGCCTTTGAAGGTGTCAAGTGCATTGATCTGAGCTCCGGGATGTGCTGGGACCTTTACACCTGGACCTGTGTGTGTGTGTGCGTGTGTGTGCGTGTGCGTGTGTGTGTGAGAGACGCTCGCAGGGCTACCATTACAAGGCCATGTCTAGGCAGAGCATCTTTTGACCCTATCACACACACACACACACACTGTCCTCAGGCTAAACCTGGCAACCTGGACAGAACGATACACGTCTGACTTCTGTAGCCACCTGATGCCTCAAGATACACACAACACACACACACAACACACACAACACACACAACACACACAACACACACAACACACACAACACACACAACACACACACACACACACACACACACACACACACACACACACACACACACACACACACACACACACACACACACACACACACACACACACACACACACACACACACACACACACACACACACACACACACACACACACACAGGTTAACTCACAGCTTGGGGGGAATTAGAGGAACTAATGAGAAAGGAGGAAGTGGACGAACTGTGAATGGAGTCAGAACGAGTGGAGAGAGAGAGAGAATGCACACACACGCACACACACACACAAAACAACACAGGACGATGCCAGAGTGTGAATCTGATGTTGAACAAGACATCATCCAGCTCTGAGGGAGGGAGGGGAGGTGGTGTGGTGGGGGGGTGCATGACATAAATTAATAGAGGATTTCTTCAGTGCTGGAGTTGCTCTGCCCCGTTGCCCTCTTTCAGCCTCCCATTGAAATTCTGGGCAGATACAAACCCCAGGGCTTTTGACACACTTTTGAAAACACCACACCCCCTCATTCTATCCTCCTTTCTTTCTTTCCAGTGTCCAGCCTCACTCACTATTGAGGGGGGGGGGGGCAGACTGAACAGTAAAGATCTTTATTTATAAACCAGTTTCTAAAAGATACAACAATTGTGTTCTCAGACTCTGATTCTGACGTCACAACCTTCATAACTGATATAACTGATTTTTTAATTGATTGTGTTTTAATTTCAAATGTATTTCCTTTCCTGTAAAGCACTATGAATTGCCTTGTGTAACAATGGTGCTATACAAATGAACTTGCCTTGTCTTGTGTGAATAGACCAGCAGTAAATTTCTATATAAATATTCTTCCATATCTTGTTTACAAGTGTTTTTTTTATGGATTTTTAAGTTTGAAGAAGTGAAACTGATGATTCTGCCCAAACCTGAATAAAACACAGCGACACACACACACACAGGAGGTGACGACAGTATAAACTAACTAATTGTGTCTGAACAGTGACTAAAGAGAGCAAAAACAGAGTTATATCTAAAAATGAACTTTTATTAACTCCAGTTATTGGAAAACATTGCGTGGAAGAACTTTTCTAAAACAGGTGAAGTGTAGAGAAATAAAGAAAATGTTTGTTTCTAGAACAAATGAGTGAAGCAGCAGAGATCAACAAGTTTCTCTCCAAACTTGCCGGAAGCCTCACTTTTATTCCACCAGCTGCTTTAACTAATGATCCACTTTCCAATGTGTCGTCCTTCTGCAATTATTCTGGCTACAGCATCACAATCTCCCTCTTTCTTTCTTTCTTTCTTTCTTTTCCTCCCTCCCTCTCAATCCCCTCCAATCCCAGTTGCACCTCCCTCCACCTCCTCCTCCAGCAGCTCAGTCTCAGGATGCAGAGCAGTGACAGGGCCAGAAGGTAATGATACAGCTGCCATGATGCAACAAGCAGACCTGTCGACTGTCAGGAATTGAAATCATGAAGGAATAAGCTGTCATTAAGAGGCCTTCTCCCAGTAGTGGAGCTGTCAGACGCCAGCCTTCTGCCGACTCTCTATACTCTCTATACTCCGTCTGTCCTCTGCCAGTCCCTCCCTAGTCCTAGTCCTCCTCTCATTCTCTCTTCCTGCTTCAATCCTTTCTATTCTCCTCTACTTCTCTCTTCTTCTGTCCTTTTCCAACCAATCATAATTCCTCTCCTTTCTGCCTCACACTCCTCTTTCTTTCCCCCACTCACTAGTTGCTGCTTGAGCATCATCCTCCTCTCACCTGTCACCTTACCTCCAGGCTCTGGGAATAGATATTTTTCCATGTGCACACGCACACGCACACACACACACACGCACACGCACACGCACACGCACACGCACACGCACACGCACACACACAAAGAGGTTTTCTTTTATCCAAGATAAAGATCAAAGATTTCCTTTAACCTGGTCTTAAACTTTGCTCAAAGTCACAAACAAAAATTCTCTGCCCATATTCTCACAGAAAGTATCTCAGAATGACTTGAAATTCACCATCATAATAGTCGGCATCGCCCTGAACAAGGATCTGTTTAAAATATTTGCATATCTCTTTATAGTTTTAATGCAGGCGTTGTATTTCCAAACATCTCCCTGTGAATGCATCCACATGAGCTGAACTCAGGAACTAAACAGAATAAAACCGAACCTCAAATTGTCAACATTTTGACACAAACACATTTGTAAATCAGAACCATTGAGTAACTGTCACGTTGCCAAAGTTCTATGACGCTTCAAAGATTAAGAGTGCTTTAGTGACACATTTGCACATGTGTTTTCAGATGTTTGTTTGGACGACGCCTCCTCATTTACATATTCTCACATGGCTGCATGTCGACACTGTGAGATCTTACTGTATAATCAGTCATTAAGTGTTTGTGTTTCCTCAAGCTGCTTCATGAGAGTCTTCCTCCTGTTTGTCGTCTCCTGCGTTTGCCACAGAGGAAAAGTCAGTGTGAACCATGTCTGTATAGAACACCAGACTTTATATCATGGTAAACATGGTACAACCCATCCACACCAATTACATGGTACGACACCATCAACCACCAACATGCCTGTAATAGTTGAAGACAGCATGAATTGACTGTTGAAGTCTGAGCATGCACGCACACACACAGACACACACAGACACACACACACAGACACACACAGACACACACACACAGACACACACAGACACACACACACAGACACACACACAGACAGACACAGAACAAAGTGCCTGGATGATGATGATGATGATGATTTGTCAGGGTGTAAGAACACGATTTCCTGTTTACGATGATGAATGAGCAACACTTGCACTACACACACATCCCATGTTGTCTATATCTAAGCTGTCACTATGGACTCACTGCAACACAACTGTAACACCAGTGAGAGACCGGAGGGGGGGGGGGGGGGGGGGGGATCCGTGAGTACACACCCACACAAACACACACACACACAGGAGCACAAAACTCACACAACCAAAATCTCTCCTGTTGTTGTGCTCAGCAGCTCTGGATTTACACAGCACTGAAACCTTTATGGCATTCTGATGGACGGAGGAGGAGGTGGTGGGGGGGTTTAGAGAGGAGGAGGAGGAGGTGGGGGGGGGGGGTTAGAGAGGAGGAGGAGGAGGAGGAGGGAGGAGGGAGAGAGAGCAGGAGCTTCTCTAAGTCAATTTGAAGAGCAGGCTGATGAAATTACACAGGTACTCGTGGCCAGGTTGACAAATGAGCAAAGAGATGGGGATGAAAAAGAACAAGACAGTCAGAGACACCTTCTCCCCTGTGTGTGTGTGTGTGTGTGTGTGTGTGTGTGTGTGTGTGTGTGTGTGTGTGTGTGTGTGTGTGTGTGTGTGTGTGTGTGTGTGTGTGTGTGTGTGTGTGTGTGTGTGTGTGTGTGTGTGCAGACAGTAGAGTAAAGAAAAGCACATTTACATTTTAGATGAACTCTCACGACTCGCGTCAGCGTGCAGGAATGGCACATCAGAAAAAATCTGACTGGAACATTGAGGAAGAGTTTAGCACAAGTGTTCATATATGTTTTCATAATTAAATCTATGTTTGCACCTGTGAATAGAGCTCAGTTGTTATTTAAGTCATAATAGGTAATATATTATTATATTATCTGATCATACAGAAAGAACATTTTTATTTTTAATCGTTACACTTTTGTGTAAAATTGTACACGATATTGAAGATAAAGTTGTATTAGTTTTAGTGAATGAAAACAGAGAAATGACAAATGACTGAAGAGCAGAGAGCAGTAAGAAAATCAGGTTCACTTCACACTGTGCTCCCTCAGTTTGGTTCAGTTAGGAAGGCACGTACCAAAATAACCAGGACCTACTGTTCCAATATTTGGCAGCACCAGAGTAAAATGGTACGGTCAGGGCAGTCAGTGACTGAAGTCAAGGCTCTTTTAAAGGTCCAGTGTGTAAAATTCAGGTGGCGTTACTTGGTTCTTGTTTTTTCACCTGATTCTCAATGAGATGTTTTTCCACAAATGGTTTAAAAAAGGCTAAAAAAGGCTATTTCATATTTTTATCAGGACTGTGGTCAGCTCTTTGTCGGCCGCTGACTCTGCACAAACTAAACAACTTTAGAACGTTGATGCTAACTGAAGGCTACAAACAGTAGCTGTCACCACAGGAAAACGTCGTCCTCCACAGGAAACAGGATTATAAAATCAATACAACAACAACACATGGACTTACTGTACCTCCATTGCTCTGGTGATGAAGGGGATCTGGGTCCCTGAGTCCAGGTCCTGGTTGATGATGAGTCTCCTGGACCACTGACCGGCCCGTACCACTCCACTCCCCTGGATCAGAACCAGCAGCTTCCATGGGTTAGACAAAGCATCAGGGCTCATGTAAATAAAACTGGTGGGTTCATCTTCTGTGGCGTCCTCCTGAATGATCCAGAGAAACACAACTTTCTTCATCTCTTCTAGTTCATGGAATTTTATTTTTAGACATTTGGGACATTGATATTGACTTTTTAAATTACACACAATAGATTTTACAGAGTTAAAGTGACACTGAGACACTTAAACAGCAAATACTCTCTGGAATAGTTTTAAATATCATTAAGGTGTTAAATATACTCTGAAGATAGTAAGAAACTGAACTCTTTAATATAAAGACACTAAAACAGTGTTAAATTCAACCAATTGAGTAGAATTTAACACTATGTATGAGTACGAGTGTAATTGGTCTTTAGTGGAATTGGTGTCAAATTGACTCCTTTAGTGTTACTTAAACACTGCATTATTTACTGTGAAGCTCTGGTTTCTGTTGATTCAGAATGAAACAATGAAAGAATAAAATGTGTTCTTTCATTTTAACATGAATGTGTTTAAGGAGAAACAGACTTCCCCACTGTGGCCTCTGTCATCGGATGCATTAGTACAGAAATAATCAATAATCATGATGTGGACACAGTGTTTGTGTGATTAAACCTGAGGGAGAGGATATATATATATATATATGTGTGTGTGTGCATCTTTGCATCCTTGGAAGAAAGAAAGAAGTCTCCTGTCCATCAGTGTTTGTCTGAGGAGGCAGCTGCAAAAACTTCATCCAGGCAAACAAAGGGAGGCGAGAGGGGGAGAAAACCTCACCCTACACTCATACTGCACTTAATCTACTTAAAATCTGTGGTCACAAGTTCAACGCCATGCAGGTGGACCGACCCACCGCTAACACACAGACACACACACACACACACACACAAGTGTAACACACACACACACACACACAGGCGGTGGGCGGCAGAAAAAGCAGAACTGAGCAATTTTCCTGTTGAATAATGAGATAAATAGGGCAGGAGGATAAACCAGTAACAGTGTACAGGGGCTAATGAAAGGAGCTGAGTCTCTGGCTAAGTGATTTATGGACACTGTTAGCGCCCGAGCTAACTCTGCGGTGCTGCCTAACATCCCTATAAACGCAGCCTGAAAAATGATCACAACTTTTATGAACAAGGGGAAAAAGAGTGTGTGTGTGTGTGTGTGGAGGGGGGGGGCAGAGACTTCCAACAACAAATAAAAGGGATCAAGTGTTTGCTCTGAGCCTGGATGAGCTGGGCAAAGAATCACTCTGTGATGCTGAGAAAGCCCCATCCTCACAAATGAATGCTTAACAGATTAAGCATGAGCACGCTGAGCCTCTGATACGACATGTCACAATACAGTTAGTGTGTGTGTGTGTGTGCGCGCACAGAGGAGGGGGTTAAAGAGAGTCAGAGTGAGTGAGGACAGGAGTGACAGAGAATGAGAGGAGCTCACTCCTGACAATCCTGCTTTTCTTCATGTTCTTTTTTAAACAGAGGACTCAATATCATCACAGTCTGAAGCCAAAGCATTTACGTCAATTTTCATATTTAAGACTCCCTTTAATCTTCAAGGGCATGAATCAAAGAGGCGAAAACGCCGCGCTCTCCTTCTCACTCGAGGTACTTACTGGCAGCAAAGCTTTAGTCATGTTGCACTTTTTCTCCAGCAGCTCATAAACGTAGTGAGTGATGATCTGCAAAGAAAGGAAGACAAAGAACACACATTACACTGATGATGATATTCTATTTTTACGCCGCTGTTTATACAAATACATCCAACAAAAGCCAAACAACCTGTGTGTGAACGAGTCAGAGCAATAACTGTGACGCTGGAAACACAAGGAGAAAATACTGTGCAGAAGCCTCGTTTGCCCTCTGGTGTGTGTGTGTGTGTGTCACAGTGTGTGTGTGTGTGTGTGTGTGTGTGTGTGTGTGTGTGTGTGTGTGTGTGTGTGTGTGTGTGTGTGTGTGTGTGTGTGTGTGTGTGTGTGTGTTGTCGTTGTAAGTGCCAGGAGAGGAAATCTCCTGTACAAGCGCAGGCTGATGTAAGTGATGTTTATCCCTGCAGCCACAGCACTAAAGAACCTTGTATACCGAGTCATTCCAACCTCAGGCCAAAGCTTTCATGGTTCACTGACATTAACAACTTTCTTTTCCATTTTCTCTCTCTCTTCTCTCTCTTTCCTTCTTTTCTTCAGCCGACAACAGAAAGAAGCTCTTTGTGGAACACGTTCACATATTTGGACGAGAACGTGTGAGTGAGGGAAATCCAGAGTTTAGAGTTTAGAGTGAGAACAGACCACAGATGACAGGAGGACACATATGTCCTGATCACGTCTGCGTCCAGCAACACAACCACCGACCATAGCCAGGGGTCAGCAACACAACCACCGACCACAGCCAGGGGTCAGCAACACAACCACCGACCACAGCCAGGGGTCAGCAACACAACCACAGCCAAGGGTCAGCAACACAACCACTGACCACAGCCAGGGGTCAGCAACACAACCACTGACCACAGCCAGGGGTCAGCAACACAACCACTGACCACAGCCAGGGGTCAGCAACACAACCACTGACCACAGCCAGGGGTCAGCAACAACCTGTGTCTGCTTTTCAATCATCACAGCAACTACATCGAGACACTAAAGGCCAGGTGCTCCAGAGCGTGTCCTCACCGTCGTCACGCTCTTCAGAGTCACACAACAACTGAGCAACAAGAGTCCAAACACACAACTACGATGCATGTGTGAACGTTACAAAAGTATTCAAAGATAAAAACAGGTGCAGGTTTTATAATATTCCTGCTTTAACATCATTGATTTGAAAGGACAACAAAAGGTCAAATACAAGGAAGTTGAAGTTGAATTTGTCACAATCATCATTAATAAATCATGATAATGTGATTGTCTTTTGTCTCTGAAGGCAAACTTTATTTGTCTGTTAAAGAACAACAACAGCATCAGAGGTTTGGTCTGAGACATGCCAATGTGTGTGTGTGTGTGTGTGTGTGTGTGTGTGTGTGTGTGTGTGTGTGTGTGTGTGTGTGTGTGTGTGCGTGTGCGTGCAGCTAATTCAGTCAAATGTCAGCCTGTGCTCTGATGAAGACTAAAATGATTGTGGGCCTCAGTATGCTGGTGTTTAATAACATCAATAAGCCTCACAGGAAATTTCATTTGCAGCCTGTTATTTGTTCAGAGCCTCAGGTGGAGGCGCGACAACCATCTGATACAGAATAAGAAGAGAGCGACTAATGGAGGAACCACAAAGTCCAAGGAATGCAATATTTTTGTTGTGAAAACTCATTTCCACTGATGCGTGGACACTGAAGATTATACGTAAGAATCAAATATACATACGGTGTAGTGGTGGGCATCTGTATGTTTCAATTCATAATGTGGACTGCAGTCATGTGACCCTGGGTTTGTGTGTTTGTGTGTTTGTGTGTGACAACAACAAACACACAGCATCAAACAGTCAAACAGGGAAGAAGAGCAGCATTTAACATGACTACAGTCGCCTTTTGTTTTTACAAGCAACGTCAAAGACTTGAAAGCAGACACACACACTCACACACACACACACACACAGAAGGAGGTTGGCTCTGTGTGTGTGTGTGTGTGTCTCTGAGGACCACGTCTCAGCAGCTGATCAGTACAATAAGGAAAAGCCTCTTTGTCGCCTAATTATCAATGTGCTATTAGTGCTTTAATGAAATGCCTGCAGGAAGCGACGCTCGGTGCCTTCACTGTCAGCACTGGATGTTTGCAGAAACACCAGAGAGTGGATTTGCCAAATAATATTAAGACGCACAAAGAGAGGAGAATATTGGAGAGTGAGAGAGGAAGATTAAAGCGATAAGAGATAGAGACAAAGTCCATTTAAATCACGAGGGTTTTTCACCACAGAAATCCTTCATACTGGACACAAACAGCAGTATTTGTCATTGACTGTACTTTTAAATGTAGTATTATACATTTACTTTAAAGCAGAGGTCTCAAACTCAAAGTATTCCAACTTAATAAAGAAATATGTGTCCTCTTGTAGCCTCGTGTCCTTTTCTGAACAATGAAATAACACTTTCTTTTTCTTTTCTCCACAGATAATTTAATCCCATGTAGCTTCAGCATTTAGTCTGTGAGTCACTGGATTATTTACCTAAGTTTAATTGTCCATTAATTAGTGAGACAGTAAAGACACAGATATGTCAGGTGAAGTTATTTCCCGTCGACACTGAGGCAACAACGTCGTTGTTAGTGACCATTCTTTGACATCATGGCTTAAGATGTGGTGCCACATTAGCCTGACTGTCACTGTAACTGAGTTAATCTAAGCCCTGATTTCCAGACAGAGCAGCTGGATAATCACGTATTCTTAAAGCTCTGTGTACGACAGTGACGGTGATCGTGGGAGAGTCTGAAGCTGAGGTCACTCTTGTGTCTGTGGTTTGTTTGTGTAGAGGAAGTACGACGGTGATGAAGCAAGAAGAGTGGGATCAGGGAGGAAGGAAAGGATTTAGAGGAGAGATCAGTGGACGGAAAGGACCAAGACGAGGAAAAGTAATCCTCAGGAGTCAGGAGGATCATTCCAGAGCTCACTATGGTGAACAGCTGAGGGCAGAGGAGATGACCAAGAGTTATGTGTTCTTAATAAGTGAACAGGCAAGAGTCCTCACTGTCTCCTCATCACCTTCATGAGAACCTTACAAGTCAACATGTCCAACAGAAAGACCTCCTTCCACCTGCACATGCATCACTATCATGGTACAGTTTGGTTTGAGATGGTAAACCGAGGTCAGGGTTGAGGTCTTTGAAGAAGAGGAGAAAAGATTGAGAGACAGAGACTAGAGTGATGGAGATGAAGAGGATGAAGGCGGAGTTAGAGTCATGATGGTGTTCAGTGGTGGACTGAGGACTGTGAAGCAATGATGTGAAAGCACCTTCTCAGAGACCATCACAAATATGAGCAGATGTTTAACAGGATCAACCACATTATCATCACTTACAGTCAAATATACACCTTCATCACAACAGTGATAAAAGGCCATGTTGTGTTGTGTTGTGCAGCATGTAATGTTGTTGTGTTTGTGGCAGCATGTGTCTGTTTGTGAGCAGCAGAAGTCAAAAGGTAAAGGATGGAAGGGGAAGAGATATTCTGAGGTGTAGATCATGACCAAAGAATCAGAGTAAACAGAGCAGCTTCAGCAGAGGTTTGTGCTCCCCGAGTGCTTTCTCTGGTTAGAAAAGAGCTGTTGAAGGCTTTGTGAGGCGTGAACCTCTGGTAACAATGACAGCTGCATATGAAGCTTATACATATATGAGAAACTCCTACACACACACACACACGTGTTGTCTCACTGGTCCAGAGCCCTCTCTCTAAAAAGCCACTTAGCCACAGAAAGCAGGAGCAAAGAGAGGCATCAAAGCTGTTTATATAATGACTCCGTATCACTGACTATACCCAGGGAAAGCATTCCTTCTCCGGAGAACAGACGAGAGCAAGAGAAAGAAGAAAATAAAGAAGAAAATCCCCCTGAACAATGAGCAGAGTAACAACAGCACAGAGACAGACGGCAGAGGCAGCGCAAAGGTTGTTTATTTAAAGTCAGCCTGGTGTAGAAACACAAAGTGGGATTAAAACAGAGTTCATGAGGGAACAAAGACAGAGCTGTGACTCCCATCAGCTCTCTGTCGTTCTTCTGATGGAGAGAAGAAGAACGTTGTGAGTGACAGACGGACTGTTTACACCAGCGTAGATTCTTCTTCTTCTCTGTGGCCTCCGTGCTCTGCTCATCCTAACAGCATCATAATGACCTCCTCAGGTGTTCACTGAGACACCAACAGAGGGCTAATTCACAGTAAAGTACTGTGTGCCACCATGGGCGCTGTACTGACAGATGCCAGTGCTGTAACCATCAGCCCTCCTGTCTTTCCTCTAATGCAGCCTTTCATCTGCTCTAATCCACCTCTCTTATACTTTACTGTGTCTGTTTGCTTCTCTCTGCTTTCAGTGTTTTGGTGAATGGAGACATGAGGTCAGTCAGTGAATCAGGACACATGTCATTTATACACAGATCACATCATCTGCCAAACTGAAGTTCACTGTGAAGACCACGCCTTCATGTTTATCTGAAGGAGTATGATGATGATACAGAAGCATAAGGAAACTACTGTTATCTTTAAATATTACACCTTAAAAAAGTCTGCACCTAACAATTATTTTCATAATGCAGGGTGCTCGAGGGTTCATGGGAGTTTGCTCAACCAGTCCACATGTGTTTTGTGGACTTGGAGAAGGCTTTCGACCGTGTCCCTCGTGGCATTCTGTGGGGGGTGCTCCGGGAGTATGGGGTCGGGGGGCCTTTGTTAAGGGCCGTGCGGTCCCTGTACGACCGGAGCAGGAGCTTGGTTCGCATTGCCGGCAGTAAGTCAGACTTGTTACCAGTGCATGTTGGACTCCGGCAGGGCTGCCCATTGTCACCGGTTCTGTTCATTATTTTTATGGACAGAATTACTAGGTGCAGCCGGGGGCCGGAAGGGGTCTGGTTCGGGAGCAGCTGGATTCCATCTCTGCTCTTTGCAGATGATGTGGTCTTGATGGCTCCTACAAACCAGGTACTCCAGAGTGCGCTAGGGCGGTTTGCAGCCGAGTGTGAAGCGGCTGGGATGAGAATCAGCACCTCTAAGTCCGAGGCCATGGTTCTCGACCGGAAAAAGGTGGGTTGCTCCCTCCGGGTCAGTGGAGAGATCCTGCCTCAGGTGGAGGAGTTTAAGTATCTTGGGGTCTTGTTCACGAGTGAGGGAAGGATGGAGCGTGAGATTGACAGGCGGATCGGTGCAGCGGCCGCAGTAATGCTGTCGTTGTATCGGTCCGTTGTGGTGAAGAAGGAGCTGAGCCGAAAGGCAAAGCTCTCGATTTACCGGTCAATCTACGTTCCTACCCTCACCTATGGTCATGAACTTTGGGTTATGACCGAAAGAACAAGATCCCGGATACAAGCGGCTGAAATGAGTTTTCTCCGCAGGGTGGCAGAGCGCTCCCTTAGAGATAGGGTGAGGAGCTCTGCCACCCGGGAGGAGCTCGGAGTAGAGCCGCTGCTCCTCCACATCGAGAGGAGCCAGCTGAGGTGGCTCGGGCATCTGTATCGGATGCCCCCTGGACGCCTCCCTCGGGAGGTGTTCTGGGCATGTCCCACCGGGAGGAGACCCAGAGGAAGACCCAGGACACGCTGGAGTGACTACGTCACCCGGCTGGCCTGGGAACGCCTTGGGGTCCCCCCGGAAGAGCTGGAGGAAGTGTCCTGCGAGAGGGAGGTCTGGGCGTCCCTTCTCAGACTGCTGCCCCCGCGACCCGGCCCCGGATAAGCGGAAGAAGATGGATGGATGGATGAATTAATTGATTATTTTCTCAACGAACTGAGTAATTGTTTGGTCTTTTAAGACACTGAGAAATGGTGAACTCTAACCAGTTTATCAAAAATAGTTTAATAATTTGATTAAGTTGCAGCCTTGAAGATGAAAAATGACAAATATATTTGTTTAGTGAACACAATCAAAAACAAGTTTCATTTCCAAACCGACTCCACATGACTGAACAAAAGTTAGCAGTAAAAACTGCAAACATGACGAGCTCCCAAAGCTAAAAATCTGTCTCTGCAGTTTTTACTGTTTTCTCCATCGTCTCCATGACGTGAGCTGCTGCACAACCACCTCATTATTATACAAACACAATCTAGTTACTTCGTAATGTATGGACTTAAAAGTGTCAGCCGCTCCACGACCAAAGCCTAACATGACCAAACATCACACACTATGTCAGACAACATTAAAGTGTGAGATTTCATCAAACTAAAGAACAACAACCATTTACTCTGCACTGAACAAAATGATTAAAATACAGAAATTTTACCAGGATCTATCATTTATTCTGAGAAAAAACTGTTCACAGACGATTCCGTCATTTCTGCAGGAAAACACCATTCTTACAACAGAAGAGAAACAGAAATGGACGCTTTTGAAAATTCTGTCAGTCTCCTCAGAATGTGCTGCTCAAGGGCACTTTAGCAGGGCCTCAAACCTTGGCCAGCTGGTCACTGCTATAGCAACGTCCAAAATCGATAACATGGAAACAGAAAGAAAAGAAAAGAAAAGAAAAGAGAGACAGAATAGAGAGGAAGAGAGAGAGAGAGAGAGAGAGAGAGAGAGAGAGAGAGAGAGAGAGAGAGAGAGAGAGAGAGAGAGAGAGAGAGAGAGAGAGAGAGAGAGAGAGAGAGAGAGAGAGAGAGAGAGAGAGAGAGCTTTCTAATTCAGCCATCTGGCTAGATTTACTTCATTATAATATTCTGACTGTGTGTGTGTGTGTGTGTGGGTGTGTGTGTGTGTGTGTGTGTGTGTCTTCCATTCCACAGATGCAGGCAGAGCAGAGAAGAATCCTCATTTATTAACAGCTTAATAGAGCTCCATCTGGACCAGAGTCTATGCTCGTGTTCTATCACAGAGATTCATCACTGAATCACAGGATTACAAACCACCACTGATACTGACACACACACACACACACACACACACACACACACACACACACACACACACACACACACACACACGGGTCAGTCTACAGGTGACCCTGAGGGTGACACCACTGCAGGTCTTTATCCAGGTGTTAGTTTGTCTTTTAATTTGCATAAAAACAACACAGAATATAAAAGACAAAGAAGGTGGAATCATAGTCTGAATTCTGTTAAACTGATCTCATTCAGACCAGGTATTGACCAGATCTGGTCCAGGAAAATTCCCAGTAAATATCCAGAAACCTTCAATGGGAACTTTTGTTCAAAATAGTTCCATGGGAATGAAGAAACTGTGGGGAAATAAGACTTTTCTGGGTTTTTTCTGGCCTTTGAGAAGTTTTTACAGAAAGAATAAAGATTAAAAAGATATAAATGTCTCCAAGTGTCCAGTTTCACAGGTGTCTCTTTCACTATTGTATTGGTTGTTTACTCGTCACTGATATTACACCAGAAATTATTCAGGGGACGGTGAAAGTGCAGGATACGACGACTTCACTGGACGTCAGAGAATTTTAGTCAATTTATCAAGAAACCTTTTAGTTTACTGTCCTCTTTTCTTTAACTGTCATTGTGCAAACATACAATATGTGCTTTTTAATTCCCCACAATCAGATTTACTAAGATAGACGATGAGCCACTAAGTTTATGTACAGCTATATTTTTTAAAAATATATTTTCCCTGAAAAAAATTCCGCTCTTGGTTGTGTTTTGAGTTGTATTAAATTCCTCCTGCTGCATCAACAGTAAGTCGTACAAGTTAGATTTAGGAGTTGAACTCCGCATATAAATCAATATATATGTATAAACATATATATATTGATTTATAAAAACAGTTTTGATGATTTCTTTGTACTGATCAAAGATGATTGGCTGCTCTTAAACGTGGTCCCCGTCTCCTTCTTCTTCTTCTTGGAGGCCATCACACCAACATCCTCGCTCTCCTCTTCTTCTTTGTATCCGTCCCTCCATTCAGACGAGGCTGAAGTGCAAATTGGACATCTGGTGCTGTGATGTGTCTGACAATACAGACGCCACCCCCTCACACACACACACACACACTCCTTCACAGGAAACCATGAGGATATAAAGACAGTGAGACGGCGACAGGATCAGGGGGAGGTGGACAGAGGTATGGAGGATCGTGGAGAGATTAGGGCGCGATGATGATGATGATGATGATGATGATGATGCCATCCTATTCATACATTGCCAGAGGCAAACACACGTGCAGCCATGTCCTTGTGTCGTCTCTCACAGTTGTCAGAGCGTCTCAGGTGGTGTTGATAGAGGGCAGCAGGGTGTGCAGTGGAGAGGCTCTGGCTAATAACAGGCCTGTCTGCATAGTGTTCACCGTCAACATATCTCACTAATTCTCTGCTCTGGCCCGTACGGAAATGAAGCAGACGGCTGCAGAAATGACTCCACTCACAAACAATGGCATTGAAAGAGAACAGAAGACGCAGAAATAATCATGCAGGTACGCCGGGTCGACACACACTCTGGAAGTCGCACATATGGAGGCTGACGAAGCAGCATAACCTCATTTTACAGCCAAAGGCAGAGGATTCAGCGGCTGAGTCTATTTATAATGGAGCATATTTCTTAGCAGGAAAAACAATACATCTGTTGTTGCAGCGCTGCATAAGAGGAGAGTACAGTATTCATTTTCTTGAGTCATCTGTGGCCTAAAAACAACAGACAGATACGACTGCTTCCTCCACAGAATCTGTTCTCATTACAGCCGCGAACATCAGCTCTGATTGACACCGTTTTCTTTCTTTCTTCCCTAAAGAAGACGCTTCTGTCATTTGTTTTTGTTTTTTTAAATAGCAGGATGAATAAAATTTGCATACATTTGTCTTGATGAGCATTTGTTTTCTGCAAATGTTTGGCCCCCCTCTGATGTTTGACTTCAGTTAGTTTAAATGTCTCTGTGTGTTTTCCTGCTCACAAATATTCATTCATTCCTATAGTGTTTTTAGATGTGTGCAGATAGAGCCTGAGCAGGCAGAATTAAAAAGAGTAAAAAGCCTCCACAGAAGGCTCTCAGAGGAGCGACTGTATACCTGCATTAGAAATAAGACAAAAACACACAGGTAATCCCACAAATGGGTCCATCACTGTGCTTTGAACTTCAAAGAACGCGCAGAACAATTAAAAACAACATAGCGGGGGATGCAAATAAAGACCAGATTACAAAAGAACATTTGTCTCATTATCTTCACACATAATTATATGAAGAGGAAAACTGGGAGTGAAGTGGAGGTGAACTCTAACACTGAGGTATAGTTAGACATATATATATGTTATACAGCCATGCAGGTCGGCAGCATCTCAACTTCAAAAGGTGGAATGGAAACTTTGAAAGGAATCGTAAAAATCCACTGAGGATCAGAGGAGGAGGAGCTGTGGTCTGTCATGTCGTCTCTGACTAAAACAGATTTATTGTGTTCATCGAGCCGCGCGACAAAAGTGACACAAGTGACACGAGTGACATTCACCTGGACTTTTTATGAAATGTGATGGTGGAGCAGATTTAAATTGAGTTTGACTTCTCAGCAGCAGACTCTGCCTCCTCCATGACCTACGCTCACATTCTGCTGCACCTGACTCTGACCATGAAACTCTTACTGTTTGTAAGGAAAACATATGCACATTCTGCTCTACAAATCATAGAATAATAATATATTAAAACAAATACATAAACGAGATTCAAAGCTTGTTGTTGGTGAGTGTCAAACACTGAGCAGACATGAGTCACATTATAATCATATTAAACCTGACGCTGTGGTCAGAAATGAAACCTTGTTTATGAACATTCACAGTGTTCAGCTGTCAAAGTATGGATTTTAAAAATAATAAGTAGACGGTCACACTTTTCTTCTAATGTATCTCAGGCCTCTGCAGCATTCTCATGATCAATAACAAATGAAACAGTGCTGTATATACACAGTTATTTATATCTACAATGTTCCATGTGTCATAAAAGCTTATTATGTGCTCCGTTTCCTTCCAAATAATCAATGCTTCATCTTGTGGAGTCACGTTAAATAGCTGTTTAGAATTAAATATTATAAAACACCCAGAAACTGACAAACAGGATGATAGAGTCATGCGTTACCTCTCCGAGAGCTTCATAGCGTTTCTGGTTCCAGCGGTGAAGATCCTCTCTGGCGTTGAACACAAACGGTTCATCTGTTTTTATGTGTCGGAGTTGGCCGTCTGTGGAAGAACAAGGAAAGAATGAAGTAAATAAACACACAGAGACCTGTAAATACAGTGATGGTGTTAGTGTGTGAGAGGACGCTCTCACATCAACGTTAGAATCATGTGTTTCTGCAGAAAAACGTCAAAGTTAGTTTAGTTTAGTTTCTTTTTGGTGTTTATTTAGTTTCCATCATGGTGCAGTTAGTGTTAGTTTGGACTGGTTAAGCCTTGGATCACACTTTTACGTGGTGATGTTTTTCTGCCGTGGGTCGAGCTCCGTCTTGACCACACCATTTTACTCTGGTAGCTCAAAAACAGACACAAACAAACGCAAAGCGGACTGTACCAAACCAAACTGTTCTACTCAGTGGAAACACGGCTTAAAGGATCAGGACGACTTATCAAACAAGTCGACAACAATTCCCATGATTCCAGGCTGCTCCCTGACGTCATGAAGAAAATGACACACTGAGCATTTTGAGTTTGAAAAACTGACTTCAGGTTCCTTGTGTGTTTCTAACCCTCCCTGATGGCAGGTGCTGTGGATGAAGCAGCATTCTTACAGTCACGACTCCATCGGCCTTCTGGGTAGTCTGGCATTGTCGGGCCTGGACAGCTGGTGTGGCAAAAATTCTCCCTCAGAAATTTCATCCATCTAAAAAGCCTCTCCCTCCTCCTCTTCCTCCTCTTCCTCTTTAATTGCGTCCGTCTCTTTCTCCCTCGTCTTCCTCGCTCACTCTGGCACCAGGACAAAGGTCTGTGTCCTGTTCTTCAACCACCTCACATCTCAAAGTGTCTGTGTGTGTCTGTGTGTGTGTCAGTGTGTCTGTCAGTGTGTGTGTGTGTGTGTGTGTCTGTGTTGTTCCCATGAGCTTGCATCCTTTTAAAAGGTGAGCTGGCACACAGTGGCACACAGTGGCACACAGTAACACACAGTAACACACAGTAACACACAGTTACACACAGTAACTCTGCAACAACTGGACATCAGCATCAGTCTGCCTAACTAGCAAAGCTTACATACATTCAGACACACACTGACACACACACAGACACAAACACACACAGTGTCACTCACAGCAGCTGCAGCAGCAGAAGCAGGTGTGGTCACATATACTGTAGATGTAGATGAGTGTCAGTGTTTCCTCAGTGAAAACAGCGTGGCTCTCACTGTGACTCTGTGGTTCGCCCTTTAACTGATTTATTGTAATTCAGGGAAACTAAAGCAGTCGTGAACACAGGCAGCTTTTATTCCACACGAGAGTCGGCATAAAAACTCCACTCTTTGTCTTAATAAACAATTACCGTGGTGTGGCTGTGGAACCACCACCTGAGCAATGAGCCCATCGATCCTGCAGCTGACACTACAACACAATAAAGCACTAAACAGTGTTAAATTTAATTTTGACCTTTATGACTGCAGCATTTGTAAGAAGTAAGCCGGTGAAAAGTAGACATATTTAACCCAAACAGCCAGAGGGCTCTCATACTTTCTCAATTATTCTACAATCTGAGGATATAAATAAATGTAATATCTTTGCAAGATAAAGCAACGCATGGCTTTGTTTGCTTCTTTCATCTCATTCTAAACTGCCACCATTTTCACCCCTGGATCAGTGTGTGTGTGTGTGTGTGTGTGTGTGTGTGTGTGTGTGTGTGTGTGTGTGTGTGTGTGTGTGTGTGTGTGTGTGTGTGTGTGTGTTACAGCAGGTGATAACTGTGATTGTAGGTTTGACATTGTGTTCCATTAAAAAGTCGACTCGTGCCTGAGAGGTAGAGCAGAGGAGATGAGTGAGGAGTTAGGATGAAGCAGTGTGTATGTGTGTGTGTGATAAGTGTGTGTGTGTGTATGATAAGTACCTTGAAGAAAATCAATTATGCATTCGTGGAGAGGAGAGAGGATCTAAACAGGACTGCCTAAGAGAAGGAAGACGGCAGCTGTAATGAAATCCTACTGTAGGAAAGAGGGGTGTGTGTGTGTGTGTGTGTGTGTGTGTGTGTGTGTGTGTGTGTGTGTGTGTGTGTGTGTGGTCTCCGTTGCCTCTCCCAACACACATGCTCTCAGAGGAATAAGGTTTTCTCAACTTTTCCTCCTCTTTTTCTTTGGTAATTAGCATTCTGTTCTCAATTTGGCCGCTTAATTAGGTGTACATAACCTTGGATTTCCAGTAATGGAAAACCGGAGGGCTGGCAAGATGAAGCCATCATCTTCAGTGATTAAGATACCTGCAAACTATTGTACACACACACTCGTCTGTATTCACATCATTACATGGTCAAATTAACATTTTTGTTCCACCTGTCTCAGGCAGAGGTGCAGCCTTGGCGTCGCTATAGAAATGAGAGCCATCACAGCAGAGACGCAGCCTGAGGGCCAGCGTGGCTTTAATAGAAATGCTATCCTTCAAAAACACGCCTGAGTGGAACCTGACAGGACATACAGATGGGTAAAGTCTGTCAGTGTGTGTGTGGAGGTGTGAGCTGGGTCTGGTATTTTCTGGAGGAGGAAAGTGGAAAAGAAGAAGAGGAAGATATAGAGAGAGAGAGAGAGAGGGGGGGGTGAGACAAAAGGGTGAGGAGATGGAGAGTGTGTTCCTGCCTCCACGGGAGATTGAGCTGGTACTTGAGGGCGCAGCAGTGGAGGGAGGAGGGGGGGGGGGTTGGCACGGTGGCCGGTGATGGTGGTGGTGGTGATGGTGGTGGGGGGGGGGGAGTGCAGGGGGGTGAGGCTGCATGTCTCTGTTCTTAGGCACAGCGAGGTTATGCAAATGCTCCGTCAGGCGGAGGCCAAGGCTGAGTAGGTTACTGACGGACCGTAGAGTACACAACATGTCCTCCACTCACTGAGCCAGGCAGACAGCCAGCACTCTGACAGAGAACAGAGAGGCACAGGGAGGCTACAGGGGAATGCTAAGAGCTAAGAGCCATGAGCCACCATCTCCATCTCCATCTCCATCTCCATCTCCATCTCCAGCTCTAACTCCTTCCTCCACCTGGTTTGTTTAACCCATTAAACTCCTGTAAAAAAACCACCTCTAAAACCTGAGCTTCAACGCAGACTAAATGAGTGATTTCTCAGCCTCTGCAGCAGATATAGGAACAAAATTCAAAAAGTATTTGAGAGCTCACACCTGTGGCTTTCCTGGGAAATTGAGCTTATTTAGATAAAAGTAAAGTGAATAACTATTTTCAATTAAAAAATAAAGTCATATCAACTTGATTTAGTCCTGATGTGAAAAACAAGAACATCATGTACTGACTGTAACAGTCTGCTTCACATGTGACGGTGATGATGCTCACAGCGTTGTAGCATCTGCAGCTAAATCCACTGTCACCTCTGCTGTGAGGCTGTAAACACTCTGTAGATTATGATGTTAATTCTCCTTCTTCTGTCACTTTGAGAAACTCCTCAAAATCACTGCCTTCATAAATCTCTTCACTGTCAAACTCCTCCATGTTTGTGAGAAGACATTTCAAAACAATGTTGTGAGGAACCCTTGAACCTCCTGATGATTGACACAGCCGTGACCCCGCCTCTAACTGCACCTAAACCAATCAAGACTGAGTCTTCACTGTCACTGTTATCTGACACACACACACATGAGTTTCCTCCTAAAACATGCAGAGATCAAGTGGACACTCTAAAGTGTCTCTTTATGTTGTCCCTGCAATGGACTGGTGACCTGTCCAGGGTGCAGCACCCATTTCCCAGCTGGGATTTGCACCAGCAGCTCCACAACCCTCATGTGGAGGACAAAGTGTTCAACGACGGACAAAAATTCTTTTTAAACTTTTTAAAGTGACAAACAGGCTTCAGTGACTGGTTGTTTTTACGTTGAAGAAATACTGGCTTACTTTTATACTTTTATACTTTAACTGACGGATCACAAACTGATGAGCAGAGACGTCATGATGCTGAAGAACTTCAAGTTCAAACTTCTCCACCCAAGTTCAAACACTGAAATGTGACTGTTCAAAGGGAAATAAAGAGAAGAACATGTGTCTGCACCATGTGTTGATTGATGATGATTTATTCTTATTGAGGACACAGTTAATAACTATAAATAAACAGGTCTCAGATTCAGCAGAGGTTTGACCTTCTGTTTGAGCTGAAGTCTTTAAACTACACTCACACAACTGGATTTGTTTAATTCATTAAAGCAGTCGTCTTTGCATGATTGTTAAAGAGCCATTGAGCTCACAGGTGGTTTGTGATTAAAGATCAACTCACCTTCATTGAAGGCATATTCAAACTCCTCCAGAGTTTTAGGGAAAGTAAAAGGAGGCTCATCTTTCTTCATCAGTTCATCCAAGTCGATTCTCGACAGCAAATCTGAGAAGAAAGAGAAGATCATAGGTTTCATGATTCCTGCCTGTTTTGTTCAGTTATGAAGGATTTAAAGACGACACTAAAACCAAGAGCTTTTCATCGTTTTCAAGTGGAAGAAAAAAAAGAGACGATTTTCAAATATTAACCAAAAATCTCTATTGACTTTGACAAAATCTATCAGTGAAGGAAGAAGGACAGTGAGGGGGGTTTGCTAAAAAAAAGGTATCTGAATATATTTCATTCAAGGTTATCTACTGATGAAGCTAAGTAAAATTTTAAAGATGAACAGGTAAGAACAGGTTCTAGTTCATGGGCCAATGGTACCTTTGATTTTATTTTACTACAGTCCCGTTATGAAAATATGAGAGAAAAAAAGTTATTTCTTTTTTATTCTTGCAGAAATGTTTGGTGCTTCATCTCCAGAGGCAGAAGGAATGTTTTGTTCTTCAAGAACAAGAAGAATGGATGAGATCAGCTGCTTCCAGACATGGAATCATCTGTTAAACGTCTGCTATAATCTCTGAGCTCATGGTGAAACTCTGGACGATCCACAGAGAGCGTGTTATATACAAAGTACACAGAGTACACAGAGTATATGGTGTATTGCAGGCTCAGAGCTTTTCTCCCTCACCTTTGAGTGCAGTAGTCTTCTCTCTGTCCTCCTGACCAGCGACCTGAGCCATGATGATCCACAGTATGAACAGAGTGAGTGAGGTGGACCAAGGGTGAGAGGTCATGAGTCCTCTGCTCCTGTCAATCACTCAGTGACTTCCTGTCATTGGAGGAAATAAAGACAGTTAAATCATGGACGTCTGCACAGACTTTGACAAAGTCTCAAAAACACGTTTTCCCTCTCGTCTCCATCTCTGTCATAAAAAGAGCTTTAAATCAACGCCACAGAGGCTTTAAGTCATGATTGTAAAACATATAAACAACATGATTTGTTCATCATGATTACAAATAAACAGCTACAGATCAAATATACACATTACAGTAAACAAAGCATTTTGTAGTTATTAAATACAGTATTGTCATATATCACAGTGTATAGACTGTTCAGACTATAGAATACTTGTTGTGGTGATTTTTTCCAGTGAAGTTCACTTTTTCAGTGCACTGATATTTGCCATTTGAACGGCAGCCATTTTGTTTTAGCGGGAAAATCACTGTTGTTGCTGCTATCACATTAATGTTGTTACTGTTTAATCCATAAAGTCAGGACAGTGAGACTAATCCTAACAATCTGCTCCTACAGACACATTATGTTCACAAACCGTAGATTCTGTATGTGGAACTTATAGCATCGTTTATGCTAAGCTGTGACATCAGCTAACAAATACACAGGTGAACGTGCAAAGGATTGTGGGTAACCTCCACTACACTGACGACACAACAAGCAAACGTATAAATGACATAAAGATTAGCTTTTGTCTGTAACTGTGAGATCATGGTGTCAGATGTAGCCAAACGTCTGCTAACACTAGCAGACGTTTAGCTAACTGAACTTTTAACATGTTTACAGGGCATTATTTTTGTTATATCGCCACCTGTTGACTGAAAAGCTTTTGACATGTGTGTCTTCTTTGTGTGTAGATGTTGTTGAGAACTTAGCATGTAAGCAGACACTAAGGAAAACCTTTGTTTTATACCACCTACAGTTAGCTTAATATGCTAATGTGAAGTGATTTGATTGTAGACAGCTGTGATTGAATGTTTCTGCTGTAAAAATGAGACGAAATAAAGCTTCACTGGTGATTTGTCACTCACTAAACACGTGTGGGTTTAGTTCTGGTCTTAGTTCTGGTCTCAGTTTAGCTCTTAGTTGGTCACAGTGAGTTTAAAGTTAAGCTAACGCTGTTCGCTCACAAACACAAACACAAACACAGGCTGCAGCCATTTTCCCACGCTCTGCTGTCTCGCGACTCGCGCTGCTCAGTCTCTCGTGTCAACAACAACAACAACAACAACTACTAAACAACAACGACAGCAGCAGTGAGCGGATGTTTGTTCATAACAACACAAACAAACAAACAAACAAACATACACAGCTCGTTTTGTGTGTGTGTATGTGTGCGGTGGCTCTGGACACGCGCGTGCTCTTTCTCGAGGGAGAAGCTCGCGCAGAGCGAACAACAGAGAACATAAGAAGAAGAAGCATGCACGCGCTGTGTGCTCGACTCACGCACCATCAGCACATTCGTGACTACGTCCACTGTCCACTGATGATGATGATGATCCTCCTGATGTTGTTGTTACTCCTGCTGCTGCTGCTGCTGCTGCTGCTTCCTCCAAGTCTCTCAAACAGGAAGAACTCTGCGCGTGCAGAGGTCTGAGAGCGTCAAACTTCCGGGTTACCGGGGCAACGGCCTGTAAGGCGGATTTAAAGAGACAGGAGCACCTTTACTGCTGCTGCTGATCCATGGGTGCTCAAATATAAGACCGGAAGTTCCTATTAAGGCTGTTTTTTAGTGTGTATCTGCGTCATTACCTTGTTTATGAAGCCCTGAAGGTTCTAAACAAACAGTTCAGTCACTGCTGAGAACACTGTGTTTTATTGTAATCTCAGGCTCAGAGAGATCTCTGAAAAAACCCGGTCCGGTTACGTAAACAGTGGTTCTCCTGAACAGCAGATCCTCCTGCTCCGGGCACTAGTCCGGGCACATCCGGTTGCGTACATTGAACCGCAGAAGAAGAATAACGTCCGTTGTGGAGGTGTTTCACGAGCGACAGTGTCTTCTGACTCTGGGTCTGACTCTGGGTCAAAGGTCGTCAAAGGGACTGAGGCGGGGAGTCGTGAAGAAGCTATTTTTAAACACTGTTAAAACAATGTTTTGATAATGAGGAGCAGTGCATCCACCGTTCCAGAGGGGGGAGCTGTGCTTCTGAGAGCGGATGTTGTGCTGATGTCACTTCCGGGTACTGGTCAATCACAAGACAGTTAGAAAGGCTCTACGCTGGCTGACCAATCACAACACACTCTGTCTTCTGGGGGTGTGATTTATGTCTGAAATATCTCGGCTCAGGAACAGCGTCAGAAAAGAGGATTTCTATCGGCTCTTTTACAGCAACTAGGAGGTTTTTGAGCATAAAACAAGTTAATATATGTAAGTAGATCTCCATAACTAACATATATGTGCAACAGGACCACTCTATGTGACCTTCAACACTCAAGTTAAACAAGTGAAAAGATAAAAGTGTGCAATGTTTTGGCTGAATGTTAGAAAACAGAGTAAATCACACAATGACTGAGGACTAAAGAGAAAGAAGTCATTTGATTTAACAGCATATTTATCTCAATAATTTATCCTAAAGTATGCAGACAATTAAGTTTGTTACCGACTAAATTTGAAGAAAATCACATTTAAAAAAAGAACATTTATTTAAATCAAGCAAACTCATAAAGACGTCTGAAGTCTTAAGAGGAAATTTTAAGACACTTTCTTCTCTATTCTGTCCTCATTGAGATGAATTAAGAATTAAATGTGTTTTTAAAAGTGAAAAGATTGTTTAAGAATAATGTCTGTAAATGTGTCACCTCAGAGAGGCTCCTGTTGTGTTGTGTTGTTGTTGATGTAGACAAATAGAATCAGAGATCCTGTATAAATGTGTCACTGTGATGCACTGAGCTGCTGAACGTCTGATAATCCACAAACAAATGGTGTTTAACAGAAAAAGACAAACAATGATTGTGTGAGTCTGACTGACACTGGTCCTCTGAGTCATCACCTGAAGATGGAAGAGAAAAGACATGAAAACATTATTCATCTCATCACAACAAATACAGATGATTGTGTTCAATCAAGTTCATTTTTTAAGAGATTAATGGTCTTTATTTAGAGCAGAGTGTCAAACTCAAATCAGTGTCACAGTCCACTCAATATGATCTTAATATTATTATTTAATATCCTAATAAAGACATTCATGACAATATTTTACAGAATTTCAAAGTAAAAGTGTGATGTGATGTGAAACGCACAGGAGTCAACTGTCATCATCATTTTTTAATGTACACATATAAACTCCACTTATTCTCACATATACAAATATTCCAGTCCGTGTTCATAGCAGAATATTTGCTGCTGATCTTTTTATTTTTATTATTGTGCAGGACTTTTCTCAGAAGCTTGTGTTTCCCCCAGAGTCTGAGCTGATGCTGCTGCTGCTGCTGCTGATGCTGCTGATGCTGCTGCTTCATCATCCTGTGCTCCTCGACTGCAGCAGCAAACAAAGTAGGCTTTCTTAAGTTCTCCCACCATCACTTTCTCTCTGTCTTCCAGCTCTGCTTCCTCCTGCATCTCCCACCTGGAAACACAGAAACACAGAAACACAGAGAGTGGGTGGACACCAGAGAACATGAGCTCTTTTAATATTAACATACATTTGACACTCAGGCTTAAATGAAAACAAGCATCCAGCAGCAGCTACAAAGAGACGCTGATGTTTACACCTGCAGCGCTGGTGTCTTCTTACACACACACACACACACACACAGTGTTTATGTTAAGTTTTTACCCACATACTCGGCTTTATTTGTGTTTCACAGACAGAAAAAGGAATGGAATTATAAGGAATCATTGCTCACAAATGCATCTGCTTACACACACACAATGTCACGTCTGTTATGGTGGTGCTTTTTATTTTATTTTACTTTACTTTAGTCTTATAATTGACAGGGACGAGGTCGACACTGGTCCAAATCACATGATCTCTAGACGTTTTAGCTGTTATGTTGTGATCTTTTTTGTTTCTCTTTGTGTGAGAAGAATATTTGTGCCATCCCTAATGAAAACCACATGTACTTATGAGTTATTTGAAGTGAATGAAGTTATATTTTCACTGTTTTCTTGTCTTTCTTTCATACTGATCTTCAGAGAAGTTCCTCCTCCTAACCCTAACACCAGCTTCTTCTTCTTCCTCTTGTCACAGGTCAACAGCTGCAGAGCTCTGCCTTTTTCCGGGCGACTAATTTCCCTGAAGGAAATTGCCTCCCGTGTCTTGTTGCTCCTGTGTGTCGTTGAATCACTTCCACGCTGCGTCTCTCCATCACATTTTCTAATTCTTGAAGAGTGGATTGAGGGCTGGAGTATGAAGACATCAAAGGAAGTCACGTTGTAATTCAGTGAATCCCTGGATGAGCGACTGTGGTCAATCAGATCCATATGGAGAGCTGTGTGAAGGCCGTCTTTGAGCTGCAGCATCACACTCTCCCTCCGAGGGGAATTATATCTGTCTGACTGCAAATGATTGCATTTTCATTGCAATCTCTGCGTCTCCTTTTATCCTGCTCTGCCTCGCTGTATCTTCAAATAAGTGCCGTATATACGTTTGCTCTGTGCATGTGAGGGGGGGGGGGGGGGCTTATAAGAGCAAATACATCACACATGTTTCAGGCATGATAATAAAAAGCAGGAGTGCCTCTCACTGCACAACAGGTTCAGCCTCTGTCACGGTGTGTGTGGTCATTTCTGAGTTTGAGAACCATGGGGCGTTTATACGTCTGATAGTACAAATAACGTTATATAAGAATATGTATATATATATATATATACATATATATATATATATATATATAAGAATGACATCAACAGCAATGACACTCAAAGTTATGCTGTGCAGCTTTAAACAGGCCTTTGACAAAAAGGTCCTGTCTTAAAATCACTTCTGCTAAATGGTTATTATGGGACACAAATAACACACAAACACAACAATACAAGTGTCACACAGTGAGAGAGAGAGAGAGAGAGAGAGAGAGACACAGAGAGAGAGAATGGTGGCCAATAATGTGGGGGGAGGGGGGGTGAGACAGGAGAGTGAGACAGGAAGGTGTGCTAAAGGTTTTTCAATGTTTAATTTTCAAATAGGATTAAGCAGAATGACATTTAGCTGAAGGTTACAGGCTCAGCATTGTCTTAGCTCATATTGATATGCAGGAGGCGCTCTGCTGTCACCGGGACAAACACCGCTGATGAATGAGAAGCCTTTCCCCAGGAAGGTGTTAAGTGCAAATTTGAAATGAGAGAGAGAGACACACACACACACACACACACACACAGATTGAATTATACCACGACAGTTGCCATGTACACTGTCACCAGATAATGTTGCCAAAAGTGTAAATTGTTCCGTCGAGTGTACGTCGTATATTTGTAGAGATTCTGTGAGATCTTGCTGCTGAAAATGGGACAGTGTGTGTGTGTGTGTGTGTGTGTGTGTGTGTGTGTGTGTCTTATTTCAACAAGTACAACACAACACTGGCTCTTAGAAATGCATAAGTAGGCTAAAGTTGACAATAACTTCACTGTATCCTCATTTCGGCAAGTTTTCTCTGGAATTTCCATCTTAATCAGGGAAGCGTTAGCCTTTAATTCGTACGGCTCTGCTCATTTCTCATGCATTAATACTGGAGCTGCTGACTCGACTCTTCCTCTGAATACAGAACAGGACGCAGATATTAAGACTCATATTTTTACAGGATTGATGCCACGGCAGATTGTCTCAGAGTGAGATGAAAACGCTGCCTCACATGTGTTTGACTGTAAGCTGAGATCATCACCAGACACAGAGCATCTGATTTACAGCTGATAATGAGAAGTGATGTTGGACAAATGAAGAGCGTGAGCTTTGACCAGAGATCATCTGCTAACACTGACTGAAGCTAAACTCAGGAAACAACACACGTGAAACTTTCACAAAAATAAAAGTTCTTTATGTTATAAACATTATTAAAGGAGTCTGATGACATGACCTGTGATACATTCAAACATTTAGGATCAATGCTTTTCATGTTTTTAGAGTTGTGATATAAGAACAGGAAATGTGTGTTTTACAGTAAAATAACACATTTCCTGTCTGCACACAGGAACACGGCTAAAAATCACAAAGAATCTCTGATGAAAAGTTTCAGAAGTGAATTCAACAGCTCAAAAAAACACAGTCTTTCAGCTTCTTGTCCTGTCCGCCCTGTGCTGCTGCTGTATACACACAGATGCTCCCTCAGTCTGAAAGTACTGTTTTTAGTTAAAGAGTGTAGCACACAATAATGTTTTTAATTCTTCCTTTTCATGAAGACCAAAGTGAAGCAGAATAGACCTGAGTCAGAAAGACCAAAGCAGAGGAAAATCAAACTAAATCAGTAAAGAAAGTGAGACTGAGTGACTGCTAAAGACTCAGAGACTCAGAGACTCAGAGTCACAGTGGGCAGTGGTTTCCTGTGCAGCTGTCAGTGCTGAGTGGTTTCTCTCACAGAGCTGCTGTTTGTGTGGCAGTGGTACTGGTGGTGCCCCCCTGCGCCCCCCCCCCCCCCCCCTGTTTGTTTAAAAGGCTGCCCTGTCAAACACAGAGCACCACTGGCTGCCAGACACTCAGCTAAATGACAGTGACAGCAGTCCTAATCAGAGGCTTCACACATTGCCGCAGGGCCTGGACCATCCATCATAACCTGAGCCTAAATATTTAAAGTGCTAAACTTTCCAAAGGTCACGGCTTTCCATGGATGTGAGGGCGACATGTGTCAGAGAGGGAGGAGAAGATGAGCAACGAGAGAGAGAGAGTGATAGAGAGAGAGTGTGGTCAAATGCTCTCTCTTTTCTCTCCCTTGTGAAAAGCACTTTCACTCTCAAACCTTTCAAATGTGGTCAGACGTCACTGTGTGGTCGTCACTGTGTGGTCGTCACGTCTCAGTCCAGGTTAGAAGAACCTGCGATTACAGCCAAACACCAGCTCAGAAAGAGAGTTTTTAATGTAACGCAATTCACATGACAGAGAGTCTGCAGCTGACAAGAGTCTGAAGAGTCTGCTGCTGAAGCACAGGTCAAGAAGAAAGACAACGGATGATGTTTCCAAAACTCTGGAGAGCAGAGGAGTGAGCAGAGGAGTGAGCAGAGGAGTGAGCAGAGGAGTGAGCAGCCTGACACACACTGGACAGAGATGGATGAACTGTTCTTCTACCACAGTGACCTGATGGAAATAGGTCTTTAAGATGTTTGACTTCACAGCCTTCAGATGTGTTTACAGGCAACAGCTTCAGAGGTCTGTGATTTAGTCAGAGTGAGGATGCAAACAGAAGATCAGAGGTATCATCATCAACAAGTCTGTTTCCTCTGAATATACAAGAGGCCATTAACTCGTCTGTGTCTCCTCTGCAGAACTCCTGCAGCCACTTTAAGTCATTTCCTGCCACTGAACTTGAACTTTGACCTTTCACAGGTGCAGGGCCTAAGGTCACAGGACAGAACACTGAGGACATCTGAGACGTGACGTGAGCACGACGCCAGGCTCTTCTTCATGACTCAGTCGTTCAGGAAGCAAAACCACAACAAATGTGTGTGTGCTGAAGCTCAGGCTACATGGTTCCTCACAACAGAGACTAAAACAGTCATTAGTTTGCCTGCGATGGAGATTGTACAGTAAAATCTACTTCAGTTAGAGTAAGTGACAAGTTCACAATACAGGACAGGAGGTGGGGGGGGGGGGGGAAGGTGGAGGGGGGGGGGGGGGGGTCATCGCTTTGACTCAATTTCCATTGAGAAGCAAACATCCAATTCAATTTAGATATGTGCCTGTGCTCTGCCCTGAGCCAGAGGGAGATTGTAACTGACAGCCATTGGACAGACGTCTGGATTTGAATATTGACGAGACAGAGACTTGACAGAAGGGATTATGCTCCAGCTCATGACTCTCTGCTGCTACAATGATCCATTCAATTGTCAGATCGACTCAGTGTCAGGTCTACAGTATGTCTGCGTGCACGCCGACGCCACTCAGTATTAGTAACCTACCTGAAATTCATCTCAATCCAACATGACGCACACACACACACACACACACACACACACACACACACACACACACACTGACTCAAACAGGACAAAAGTCTGCAGCAACAAAGCAAATGCATTTCAAAGGAAACAAGAATCCTTACGTTTAAATGAAGACGACCAAAAACCTCCAGAATCTCATCATGTCAGTTTGACTTCATGCATCTAAAAGTACAACAACTGTATTGATGTTTAACATGACAATGAAGAGCCGTCAGAGTGTGTGTGTGTGTGTGTGTGTGTGTGTGTGTGTGTGTGTGTGTGTGTGTGTGTGTGTGAGAGAGCATGTGGGTCACAACAAGAGTCTCCACAACTTCAAAACAGTGCCATCACACACACACACACACACACACACACACACACACACACTGAGTGCAGACAGAGTCATGGACAGGCTGATCAAAGAGCCTCGGACACATCAGTCCAGCCCCTTTGAAGGGACACACACACACACACACACACACACACACACACACACTTATGGGGACATGAGAGGACACACAAAACACCACAGGTTTCAAGTATAAATCTGAAGACAGTGAACATGTCAGTGACACAGACATTCAGCCTCAAAGTTCACACCCTTGAGACATTAATTCCCATAATTCCCATGAAAAGTGTCCAAATTCCCAAACTAAACTATCCACTGGAAACTTTCTGGAAAGTTACCAGGAATGTTCCACCTCTTTGTAACCCTCGTCATGAACCTGGTGTAAAATACTGTAGATATTGTTTCTGTCACAAAGCATGAATATGAATATGAATATGAGCAAATGAATCCAGGAATAATCTGTCTGTTTTCGTGACTTTAGACAATCACAGTCCTGTGTTTGACACCGTGCTCCATGTTTTACTCTCTAACTGTCGTGGAACAACACATTGTCCTGTTTGGAATCACTTGCCTAATTTAGCCAAAAACGCAGCATCTTGTATCATATAATAAAAGAACAGTGAGTAACTCTTCAGCAGTAACACAAGCACCTTTACTATGATGACACCAAACTATTCAAAGACCTTCATTTCATCATGAGTGACCTACAAACAGTCTTCAGCCTTAAAGGCTGAGTCACCTTCAAATGTTTGTGACACTGTGTTAAACAAAGGCAGATTTGTCAGATTGTCAGTTTGTTTCCATGTGGTTGTTGTTTGTTAGTGAAAACAGAATCACAATCAATCTTCTCATCTTACACAAACCAGGACTACACAAAGGTGTAGGAGTGTGTCAGTGCTCTGTCTGTGAGGAGGCTTTAGTCTCAGCTCAGAGCTGGAGGTCAAATCCACCTTAAATCAACACATAATCACTGTGGTGGAGTGAGTCAGAAACACAGAAATAAAACAAAGATGACTTAGTCGGAAGATTTAAGACCTTTGTTCAAGGTTTAAAAAGGCTAATGACTAATGGATAAGAGACCAAAACAAAGAACTGAATCAGTAATAATTGTTTTCTTGTGTTGTATTTTATGTATTGTTTGTTTTTCTGGATAACATTTGCAATATTTGATGATGTATATCGTTATATTATTAACCTTGTGATGGTAAATGATGTTTTAAAATGATTATTATCATATTTCCTCGATGAAACATCTCCTAGCTTGGGTTGAGTGCATTAATGTGTGTGGGTTTCGTGCAGAATAACATGTTTTTGTATTTATTTAATGTGAAAACAATGACCACATGCTTCAGATACTGTGTCTAAGTCCTCACTATTCTCTCAGTCATCGGGAGGAAAGTTTGTGCAAATTTGCCGTGGCTTAATTACTGAATAATTTAGACCATGCTCCAAATGAATGTAGATATTTCCATATTAATGTGTTTGCCTACAGATTCCACATGTATTTGCAGTGCGGACAGGAGGATGGCAATTATCACAGCATATCATAGCAGTTGTGCTGGTATTTCAGACATCATTAGGCTGCTGGTCCACCACACTGTGACTGAGCACCAGTCCACTGGACACAGCTCGGTACATTCCTCAGATAGACTCGCTCTGCGTCTGCGGCTGAGATCTATCATGTGCAGCTCTGGGGAAACAAGAGTGAGGGCCCGTGTTTGTGTTTGACATGGTACGCTCCAATTTAGAATCCCTGCTGTTTGACAATGTATTCTTACATGCAGTAAAAATAGGGACAACAGGAAATAACCAAACACCTGCCAACATCGTGTGGTCAGTGCAGAGCGCGCACACACACACACACACACACACACACACACACACACACACACACACACACACACACACACACACACACACACACACACACACACACACACACACACACACACACGTCCCAGGAGGTTGACAGCTCTCTGCTCCTCCTCACATCTCCCTCCTCCTCCTCCTCCTCCTTCTTCACTCTCTCACTCTCATGACTGTTTGGCTCTTGTTAGTTAGCTCAGCTCAGCTCAGCTCGGCTCATACGCTGGCACCTTTCACCAAAACAGCTGCCAAGAGGAGGTTGTGACACCAAGCAATGTGAGCATGTGTATGCTCTTACATATGTGTGTGTGTGTGTGTGTGTGTGTGTGACCCCCCCCCCCCCATGGCCCTTCATGATGAAGCCGACCACCCTGACACCTTCCAGCGTTGCCCAGTCCATGTCTGACAAATGTCTCCCACTGCAGCTCAAAGTGTCTCCACATGGACCAGGACACTAAAACACCTCTGTGATTCTTCCTCTCTCATCTTCTCCTCGTAAGCTCCTGCAGTGATTAGTTAGCAAGAGAGAAGTTCTTCATAATTAGAGCGGATCCTTCACAGATGACAAGACTCATTCTGGAACGTCAACGATGGAGCAGACGAGCAAGTGCAACATCATTGGTCGTCAGTTTAGTCGTCAAAATCACGTACGTTACATAACGCTCATGCACGTTCTCAGTCATCGCATACTAACGAGTCAAGTTAGTTCAAGCTGAACTTTGTAAGTCTGGTCGCCTTTTCTCTACGGAGCTCCCCCTACAGTTCTGGAGTAGTTATTTTTACACCACGTAAACATCCATTGTCTATTCTCACCAAACCCAAGACTTCCTTATTCTGAGGACTAACAGACGGTAAAAGAGAGGAACCTCAATCTCTCCAAGACAGTAAATGTGTCATTAACCCTCACAGTCTGATGTCTCTGTAAACTGTGTGTGTGTTTAAATATGGGAAAACATTTGTTCAATCTTGAAATTAAATTGAAGTTAATTCTGCTTTAACTAATTTAGCCATTAAAGCTCAAGTTAAGGTATTTCCCCTTTACTGTTATAGATTCACATCTCTGTACTTCACATGTAAACACATGTGTTCTGGTCCATTCTCCACATGAAGGAACAGTCCGTAGACTTTGATGGATTCTCCAGATGCAGAAGTCCTTCTGTACGATTCAAAGACATAACATCCTTGAGATTCATCTCTCTGAGGATTTCTCCTTGACTTTGAGGAGTCAGACGCTCGTGTACCTGTTACCTGCTGCTCTGGAATCACAGACAATCCGTCTTCCACCATTGACCTCCATGAGTAAAAGAGAGAGAAGGACTGAAGTGGAGCTGTAAATGAAGAGGTAAACCTCTAACTTAACCCTGTGAGCTCAGGGTAGAAAGTGTCCGACGACAGAGCTGAAGTGTGTGGATGTTTCTCTGATTTCTCCTGAGCTTCTTTCATAAAGTCATAACGTCTTCAGTGGTTCATCAACAGTTTCTCTGCCAACCTAAGATCACCTTTACTTTCTCCAAACTTCTTTTAAAGAAAAAGGATTAACGGCTGCCAGTGAGCAGCATCTCCTCCACGTGGTGAGACTACATCTGGGTTTACTCCTTTAAACTCTGCCACCAAATGCATAAAATATCAGCCATGAATTAATGAACAAAGGTGATTCAGATAAACAGTCAGTAGCTTCAGATTTTGCCTGCTCACACACGCACACACACACAAGCGCAAACACCAAGAACAAGCATTCGCTCAAACAATCTCCCCACTGAACAGCACACAGAGGGAGAAGAGATGTTCACAGTGATTCACCTCAGTGTGCTACCAGGAAATGGCCTATTACTTATTCAGTACTTTGTCTTTGTCGTCTGTGCATATATAAACTGTGAGATCTACTGAGGAGCACTGGGGCTTGAGAAACTGCGACTTGCTCTCAGACAAAGGCCTCGCTCTTAGACATTGATCTGGCAAAACTTCTATTCAAACTCAGCTATATATCATTTCCTTAGCCGCTATGAATAAATTGCATATTTCAGCATATGCTGCTTCTTATTTCCCTGGTTTCTGTAGTGACTTAGTTTGGTGAGTCGCTCGCGTGGTTGACTTCACGGTGAGTGATTGAGCTGAAGAAGCAGCAGATTCTGTCGGAGTAAAACTTGAGATAAAAGGAAGTGGAACGCTGTAAAAAGACAACACAATAAAACTACATCTACACTGAAGCTGCATATCATTATTCTGTAATTAAAATTGATTTGCTGACGATCAATGACACACACACACACACACACAGTATTACACAGTTGTCTGTGTAATGACACACATTTAGAAACAAACTAACCCTATAAATCCTTCTATTGAGGCCTAATCTCCTTTGAAGTGTGTAAGAATGTAAACTTGATGCACATTTTAACTGTTAAATGTCACATAACGGCCATTAAATGACTGTTATCATTACAGACACTTCACAGCAGTAAGAACTGAGTCAGAGGACGCTGCAATAACAGGAACACACTCATTACATTAGGATAACTATAGCTCCAGGTCTTAGTCCAGTCTAATCCCACAGGTGGATCCTCTCACCTTCTTTTGAAACAAAGACTAACCAAGATGTTTATTTCACATTTAAAAACACCTTAAAGACCTAAATACTGGATCAGGATCATTCAGGATCACTGAGTATAAGCGGCGTAAACAGGAAGCAGAATTCAGACGAACGCCTGATCCACACCAGAGGATTTTCAAGACGCTTCAGTCAAGACACAAGACCAGACTTTTGTTTCAGGAAGGAGATTCTGGGGATTTGAGATCTCAGAGAAACTGACAACGTGATTTAACGTGATTTCAGAAGATAAAGAGACGTGAAGCTGACAGTCGCTGTCATGAGTGAGTCTCTGTTGTGTTTGTTGTTTCGCTAACGTCCAGACGTTCTTCACATTTATCCTCCATGTTTTTCTGTTCTAAACAAAAGTAAACAACATCTGTTTCCGGGTCAACGCTGTCATCGGTTACTGCGACTGTTACTGTTCTGTTAACTCCTCACACGACAAATAATCTGTTCAAACTGCCTCTAATCTGAAGAAACCCCTCATCAGGACTGAAACATGACCGATGATGATGATGATGATGATGATGATACTCTTAGGTTGAGCTTAACAACAAACAACAGTGGTCAAAAACCAGAGTGGGAATTTAGCCTAAAATGAGATGAAAGTGAAAGTAGGTTTTCATTCATTAGTGAATAACTGAGTTATGACAATAAGAACAAACCAGGAAGTGAATGTGGGTCATAGTTTCTCTCCATCACGACTAAAACAAAGCTGTTTTCAGATCCCTGTGAAACTCTGGGATGACGTGGATGTTGAGCTTCTCCACCACTGAATGTCTTTGGTTCTTCATTACTGAGGATCAGATCAGCCTCTTATTCTCTTACCATTTCAAACAGTTCATTTCTACAATGCTAATGGCATTTTTGGGGGTTAAGGAGATAAATAAATCCCTGCTGTCACCTCATTTAAAATCAAATGTCACTTAATTATGGCTGTATGTGTTTTCAAATACTTTGCATAATTTATTGTTCTGCTTCGTTCTAATCTCCAGATCCATATCACACGTGCTCCATTTTAGCCTCTGTCCTTATAATAAAATCATAATAACGCTGCTTCTCTTCTCTTTGGTGCCTCCAGCAGCAGCGAGAGGAGATAAACAGCGCCATGAAAGGACGCTTTTAAGTTGTGCCTCACCTTGTAGGCTTTGCATTCTCTAAAGGTCTATTGTCAGTGAAGAAGAGAACACACACACACACACACACACACACACACACACACAGCCCTCTGGCACAATCCAAACACAAAAACACAAACATTGTCAGATTGTGTGAACAGAGTGCAGTAACAACATCGTTCAGAGTTTGTTTTGCAGAAACACAAAAAAACAAAAAGCTGACGATGTTTTAAACGTCGTGTGATTTGTCGTGAAGTCGTCTTTTCGTCTTTCCGTCGTCGTGTCTGTGCAGAAGCTGATGTGCCTCAGAAAAAACAGGCACATTAGTGACATTAATGTCGTCCACATTATTCATCATTCATCTTTTACTTAAAAACCAGAGCAGATTCATGTGAATCATGTTGATAAATGTTATCAATGACCTGTATTGAGCTGATTCTGTTTCCTCATCGATCAAAACCAAAGATTCAATAATCATCTGAATAAATGACACTGACATTAATATTTATATTTATATTACATTCATTCTATTAAATTCTAACAACTGCTTAAGGTCCTGTGACCACTAGGGGGCCCCTTTGAGCATGTCGTGACCTTATTGTTTGTGAACGACGATAACGGTCAATCTTTTACACGTTTTATTATTATTATTATTATTATTATTATTATATGGTTTTCAGACGAAGCTTCTTCTTCAAATGTTGTTCTTAAACCACTTTATTATCTTATTACAGTTCATTTCTTCATTATTTAACATTTATATGTTCATTTTATTTAATTCTTGAAGTTATATTCTTTTATTTCTACTTTAATATTTAATGATAATATAATTTGTGTTGCACTTTTGAACAGAGGGATTTCTTCTTAAATCAAAAGTAGTAAAGTAATGATCATCGTTACACATAAATGATTTGTCTATTGATTTACTTTGTTAGTTTTATGTAAACAGAATCATATTCACCTCTTATTATTGTTCCATGTTGAAAACAACAGAATCTCTGGATCTTTTTCTGATGATTAAATGTTTCTCTACACTGTTGACTTCACTGATCACAGCAGAACAATAATAACGATAATAATAATAACAATAACAGACAGAGATCAGTCAAACTGTGACTAACTTCTGTGAGTGATTATTGTGTAGTCAGAGCAGTGGAGCCTCTGCTGGTGAAGAGAAGAACATAACATCATCTTAACAACTGTTAACAAATCCTAAACTCTGGTGTCAGTCACCTGACTGTACTCATCTCTCATGACAATATTTAGCATTGGAAACATGTGACGTTGCTTATTGTGACAGATAAAGTGAGAAAGAATATATTTCTATATTTTACTCTCAGAACATGATGTTCTGTTCAGCTGCAGCTGGAGACAAAGACTCATCTTCATCCTTATCATCAGTGGGTTTTAATGAAGGAGAAACACTGAAAACAAGTGGAAGTTTAAATAAGAAAATGGTGCCAAACTCTGAAAAAGCAGCTGATCATTATAATTATTATAATTATTATAGAATATAAAGTATATGTTTCTCATTCACAGGGAAAAGCCTTTCTTTAGTCACCTTAGACTAATGACGTCCTTTTATGTGAGTAGGTGAAGAATCTTTTTCTAATATATGTCAAAGTTTTGCTCCTAACGTTGTGTCATCAGTTTGATGAAGATCTTCTTCTGTTCCAACATGACTGTGAAACATAAACACAGGGTTTGACTTTGAGTTTGATGTAGAACTTTGACACTTGAACAGAGATAGTGATCAGAGTCTGACCTCAGAAACACACATTCACACAGAAAGTCTTCTAAGAAGAGAGTAAGCTGTAAGCTGTGTAAAGGTCTCAGTATTTGTGTCCATGTCGTGAATCGATCTGTATGTGAGACACAATATGAGTGTGTATGTTAGTATGTAAATGTCAGAGTACTTAGAAACAGGAAGTGAACGTGGGCAGCTGCTGTAACTCAGAGAGAGTTTTACAACAATAACTGTTTTTCAAACTTCAGACGGATTCAGATGAGGAAACAAGGAGCTGTCGCTGGTGTGTGTGTGTGTGTGTGTGTGTGTGTGTGTGTGTGTGTGTGTGTGTGTGTGTGTGTGTGTGTGTGTGTGTGTGTGTGTGTGTGTGTGTGTGTGTGTGTGTGTGTTAGGTGGGCTTCTATTCTCCTGATTGAGTGACTTAACAGCTGGGTCACTTGAACCAAACACAATCAATGTGCTCTAATTCGATCTGGGTTCACAACACAAAATTCATTGTAAATAAACTAATATAGTGGAGTCTAAACTTCAGACGGACAGTGTATTATATAATTACAATAAAGTAGATTGCTTAGCCTGAGAAAACCATCAATCATATACAGTAGAGCCATTTCAAACACATTCCCTCTAGAGGAGCATAAAGATATTGCTATCGAGCTTTTGAAATGTCAGGGCAATAGAAAGCCAGGCTTTGTGCAATTACATAATGATTATTGCAAAAGTTTCTCCCCCTCACTCAGTGTGGCTGTAATATGCAGTGGATGGCCATGGGGGTTCATTAGTGAGAACAGGCTGCTGTTGAAAAGCTCCAGTTTCACCTCTGATCCTGGCTAATGTGATTTGGACCTGAGATTTGTAGTGTGGAGATTAGATGCTGGTTCACCTCAGGGTGGGAACCACAGAAGGAGACATACATCAATGTTGTTTGCGTTCAAACTCAAACGTCTTCTCACCTCTAATTTGCTCAGAAGCGTCGGCAACAAAAAAAAAGAGAAGAAGGCGTTCGGCTGAGCTGGAGATCGCTAACACGCTAACACGCTAACACGCTAACACACACATTTACATTTAGGACTGTTATGATGTTATGATGAGGCTGAAGATCAGCTGATGACAACTGTGATCTCCTCTGATTAACTCACGGCCATGATCCACCCCCCTCCCTCCATGATCCACCCCCCTCCCTCCATGGTCAACCCCCCTCCCTCCATGGTCCACCCCTCTGCCTCCATGGTCCACCCCTCTGCCTCCATGGTTCAACCCCCCGGCCCCCATGGTCCAACCTCCAGCCTCCATGGTACACCCCCCAGGCCTCCATGGTCCACCCCCCCCATGGTCCACCCCCCTGCCTCCATGGTACACAACCCCCCCCCATGGTCCACCCCCCCTGGCCTGCACTGACACTCACACACCGTCCAGTTACTCCTTCTTTCATTTCCTTTTCATTAATCCACTGTCGTCACTGTCACTCCTGAGTCTCTGCGCTTACAGCCTGTCCACCTTCACCCGTATACAGCCCCCCCCCCCCAACACCACCACCTCTACAACCCCCCCACGTCTCTACCTCTACACTTCCCCTCATTCCTCTCTCCCCCTCTCATTAGGTCATAGTTGTGGTGATTTGTCAGAGTGGCTGTGTTGATTAATAGGCCGATGGAGCCCCTATATTTGGAGGCTGTCAGCGGGGCTCCGGAGTGCCAGGGCCCCCCCAACACCACCCCCACCCCCCCGCTGAGCCCCCCTCACCACCCAGGTGGCCCCATTTGGACTAAATGAGCTGTGAAGGGTCCCGGCTATGCCCGCCCGCCCGCCTGCCTGCCCCCCCTACACACTAAGACGTAACGCACTAACACATGCGGGCACACACACACACACACACACACACACACACACACACACCCACACACACACACACACACACACACACACACACACACACACACACACAGCTCTCAGTGCCACGCACCCCTGCGTTCCCACATGATTTGTCACACTCCATCAATAGACAATAAGTTACTGCCACTCTGGCCTGTCAATGGGCCCTGTCTTCAGCAGCAGAGCCTCTGGGGGGGGGGGGGAATAATAAGAAAGTGAAAGGTGAAAAGCACAGAGAGAGAGAGAGAATAAAGGCAGGTATTAATGAACACCTTCAGATCACCACAGACGTCTGATTACATCAACTATTAAAGTCAGATTTGAGTCAAATCTTTGGTGTGAAAGGTCATGAAAGGTCAAACCAGAATCCAGGATACTGTCCTGTGCACATGAACATCCTGTTTCTGGATTTAGTTCATCATCAAGTTTCAAGTTTCAAGTTTTTTATTTGCCATTTATGCTTAAACAACAGTCCAGGCTCATTTCTCCAACCTCAATGATATGAGGATGAGAAGATGCTCAGTTGATAAAAATATCCAAAAGTCCTGTCAATCACATGCTTTACTGAGACAAACTGATTGTGTTACTATTTAATAAAAATACTTTAGATTACAACGTTATTCTGCAAAGATTAAACATGTTTTCTGTTCAGTTTGTCGTACTTGACACAGACTGTAAACATGTAAATAAGAATCACTAACAGCATGAGTCCAGCTCTGGGCTTTTTATTCTGTCGTGACGGGAAAAGAATATTTGTCACACAGTTGGAGAATTCTGTTTTTAAAACAGCTTGAAATGAAACAAACGGGCTTCATATATATATGAGATTAGTTTATGAGGCATGCAGAAAGTTAGGTGTGTGTGTGTGTGTGTGTGTGTGTGTGTGTGTGTGTGTGTGTGTGTGTGTGTGTGTGTGTGTGTGTGTGTGTGTGTGTGTGTGTGTGTGTGTGTGTGTGTGTGTGTGCAGGCTCTTAGAGAGGGAAGTTCACATGTGAGACTCTTGTAGTAATGAATCAGATTAGAATTGGATTTGAAGAGAGTGTGTGGTTTATAATGTGAACACATGCAGCTCAACAGAGGAGAATCAGTCAAACTGCAGCAACTCACTTCCCTGAGGAGCACTTAGTGTGTGTGTGTGTGTGTGTGTGTGTGTGTGTGTGTGTGTGTGTGTGTGTGTGTGTGTGTGTGTGTGTGTGTGTGTGTGTGTTGAGTAACATGGTTCAGCTGCTCTAAACCCGACAGTCTGGCCTTGAAGTCAGAGGTGGACGTGTGCAGGAATGCATGTGAGTGAGGACGTCCCTCTTTGTGAGATTATTTTTGTTCAGCTCAAACTCTGGAGGAGGGAGACCTTGGTGAATGAGATCATCACACACACACACACACACACACACACACACGCACACACACACACACACACACACACGCCCCTTCAATGATTCAATCTGATGATGGGTATTGGAGGGGAAACTGGAACCTGTGAAGGTCACAAAAAGTCTGCACGGCAACATCCACGACTGCAGGCGACTGCTGATGCTAATGCTGCTGCTGATGCTAATGCTGCTGCTGATGCTGCTGCTAATGCTGCTGATGCTGCTGCTGCTGCCTCCTCCGCTCCTCCACTGTCATTTAGAGCCGGCCAGCTCGCTCTCATTATCAAACTTACTTCATTAATACACTTCATTATCAGCTCGTCCTCAGCAGACAGATGGGACGAACCCTGAAGCAAATGACAGAGTAACTGGTCTAAAGTGCTGGTGTTTACAGCGCGGGTCACAGCACATAGAGTTTATCTGTGATCTACTCTTGATTGGACATCTGGAGAAACAGAGACGTGGTTTGTTTCTTCAGAAAAATACTGTTTAATTGTAGCAATGGATATGCTTTATAATTACACGTGAAGTGATTATAGTGATTATTTGTGAGGCTGTTGAACATATGAAAGGCGGATCATGAAGCACTGGCTGAACAGACAGCTGTTACTGAAGATGTAAGTAACAGACAGCAGCATCACACTCGCCGCAATATGGACGACCATGAAATTAAGACTCAACGTATAGTAATTACAATGACAATGAGCTTTGTTCGACGTGTCAACTTTCAATCTAACACTTGCCAGGCAGCGTTCATATCATAGCTAATAGACAGTTGGCGTCGCGGGCTGTTGCCAACCGCTCGAGCAGAGCATTCAGACGCCGGCCCTCGTGCAAAGTAACACACACATCAGCTCCATGAGCCTCCATGCAAATGAGTGCATTAGAGCAGACCTCGCACAGCCCAGCCTGGCCAATAAATCCAGCCGCGGCCCAGGAAATGTAGCCTTTACCATGCGTGTCCAAGCCCATCTATTTAACCTAATTACACACAGCAGAGCAGCTCATAAAAGTCTGACGTCTGAGAGGAATCTCTGTGAGGATCTATAAATCAGTCATCTTCTCAAAGTGTGTGTGTGTGTGTGTGTTTGTCTGTCTTTAACCACATGTGTGCGTCAACCTCAGGACGCAGCAGGTGAGACACAAAGGGACGAACTCGACCGTCTCCACTGCACCAGATCGGCCCTAATCCAACACAGAGACGACAGAAACAACACAGAGCTCATCGTGTTCCAGGTGTTTCACGTCTGTCACGTCTGAGGTCGGCCGGAACGCGGCTGCAGGTACTTTCACTTCTCCAACGTCACGCCTTCGCCAGTGGACAAAGAGAGAGACGAAGACGAAGAGAGAGAAGAAGACGAAGAGAGAGGCCTGTGTTTCAGCTGCAGTTAAAAACGTAGCTTCAGTCTCGTCTCCTTTTGTCTGCGACACACCTGAGCTACACTTGACCTCCTCACCCTCACCTCAGCCTCACCTCACCTCACCACCGTGTGGACGTGGATGAGGATGAAGTGGTGAAAAGTGTGAAAGTGGGGAGTGAAAGACAAATAGCTTAGAGGTGTTGAGGCTCCTTTTCTGCAGTGAACCTTTACAACATTTCACCTCTGGTGTTAATTGGTGGACTGAAGATCAGTCTTTGTTTAAAGGATTGATGATGGGCTGTTAACAGAAGGACAAATAACACTTAAAATAATGATGAATTATTATATGAAAGAAGAAGAAAAAAAAAGGATCACCACACCTGGATTTCCACTCCAGGATGTCATCCGTGGAATTTTCAGCAGAGAAGCTAATCCATCAAACTGTGTGCAGAAAAAGAAAGAAGAAGAAGAGAAAAAGGATAGTGTGTGTGTGTGTGTGTGTGTGTGTGTGCGTGTGTGTGTGTGTGTGTGTGTGTGTGTGTGTGTGTGTGTGTGTGTGTGTGTGTGTGTGTGTGTGTGTGTGTGTGTGTGTTTTCTATGAAAAAGGATTACTCCATCACCAAAACATGCCCACACTCACAATATACCTTTGGTAAATTGATTTATGACTGATTTATTGCACATAAGCCTAAAATCGTGTTGCATTTTTTTTGGATAAGAGCAGAGCTTTGTGTCACTAACAATTACTGTTTCATAGAAAGAAAATGTTGAATTGGCAGCAGCTGGTGTCACAACATCAGAGCGAGGCTCCTGTTACTGTAGACACACACACACACACACACACAGTGTGGCAGTTAAATGGTGATTCAGCGTTGGTTGATGAAGATTATTCTCTCTCTTCATTGTCACATGTTTTCCTCGCAGCATCAAAGCCTCTCTCTTGTCCGTCGTCTATTATAAACAACGTGATTTTAGAGAAAAGAGCCGTAATTGTGCAAAAGTGTTGCAGAAATGGCTTTGTGACATTACTGTACGCCTTTCTTCCACGCGACCCGTACACAAGACCCTGAAAGCTCTCGGCAATTCAACTTCTGCTTTCATCCGGCATAAAAGCTATGTTTGCAATTGAGCTTTGGTGCTATACCTTTGCTTGCCTTGACGCCCGCCCTGCCAGCCTTGTTTCATGTGAGTGCACAACCTCAATGGCTTGAGTAATGGCTCCAAAATGCTTTTCCCTGAACAAAATCACTGTTTTTGTGGGTCACGCTGGAGGCAACTTTGAGAGCCCTGAACAACTTGAACGGACTACTGCTTTTACTTATTCCCCTCTCTCCATCTCTTTATTCTAACAGTGAAATCGTTCAGCGAGCACAGGTCTCTTCATTTAGCCTCGACTTCATGCAACAAACACATGAGAGAGAGAGAGAAAAATAAGAGAGGACCACGGGTCAAACTCAGAGCTTTTTCCCTGGTTTTTAAATGTCACCATGAGAGAGAAGCTCCTCTGCAGGTGGAGTGATCTGCTGAGCTGAGCTTGTTCCTCTGCTGCAGAATGAATGAAGGTCTAAAGCCACAGCTGAAGTGACTGTGGTTACGGCCTCATTATGGCCTCACAAACCACATGCTTTTAGCAGGTGAGCGTTTGCTGCAGGACTACGATGTAGGACGTGTGTTAAAATGCTTTCATTTGATGTGTAAATGTCAGAAATAAGACCGACATCTCTGCTCTGAGACATTTGGTAAATGGACCACGAAACATCATCACAACATCTCACTTACTGAGGCCTGTGTCACATGTGTGTGTGTGTACGTATGTTCACGCGTGTTTTAGAGCAGGCTGCAGAAAACGGCCACTGGGAAATCAGGGAGCACTTTGTCATGCATCCATAAATGTGTGACACTGCGTCTCAGGAGACGGCGCCTGATTGGTCTACGAGGCATCGGAGAATGACGGCTGAGTGATGGCCTCGGGGGATATGGTGTGTGTGTGTGTGTGTGTTATGTTTGTGTGTGTGATGTGTCTGTTGGCTGAGGTTAGAGACACAGGACAGCGCGGTGACATGTCGGCGTGGCGTCCTGTCAAAGCCAGCTGGCTGCATGTCGTAACGCTGCCATCAGGGAGTCGCTCTCCGTTTTCAGGATTCACAGCGTTTGACGTTTGAACCTCGACTTTATTCAAATAAAGGTTGATTTGTCGTACACATAAACACGTGTGCTCATTAAGGATCGTTCACATGTTAAAGCATAAACATGAAAACACACGTGAGGCCAAAAATATGCAGCCTAGAAGCTCGGCAGACTGTTTGAAGTCATGAGCACATTGTGCAGCAGAGGGCGCTCTTGTGACAAAGCTAAAGCTTCCTCCTGAGCAGACAACAAAGCATCTGAGAAGCTTTTGTTTTCTACACAACAGACGCTGAAGAAATTAGCAAATGATGATGAAGATGAAAGAGAAACAAGCTCAAAGTCTGTGGACAAAAACAGGACAAAGACGACAGTGGTTCAGTCGACACGGTCAAACATCACAAACCAAATGAACAGACGAACACTGAGAAAAGAAAACACATCTGATTAATTCATGCTTTGTATGAAGCTCAGAATGTGTTTTACTCCACTTTCTCCGCTCTTCTGTCAAAGCTGCTCCAACTCTGGAGAAAAACACACAAACTCTGATAAAAAGCTGGATTTGAAGGCTGATAAAAAAATGAAAACTCTGTTCATTTGTTGACTGAGATGATGTTGAAATGAACCACAGACGAAAGATCACAGGAAACACTTTCACTTCTTATTTACATGAAAGAATAGACGAATATTAATCAGGGTTCACACAACTCATTCAAGGTCTTTCAAGGACCAAGTCCCTCAAATTCAAGGACCTTAGGAGGATAACGAGGGTAATTAACCAGCAGGTGGCGTGGGAACAAACAAGGCAGACATTTAGCTAAATATCAACTTCACTTTTTTTTTAGCACAATTCAAGCACTTTCAATGACCCAGGTCTATTTAGGGTGATTTTCAAAAACTTTCAAGGGCCTTGAAAGACAACTTTCAAACTCACAAACTTTCAAGGACACAAGGGAAGTCTGAGTAATGTGTCAATGTTTTGTATTTATACAGCTCCACTCAACGCTTCTTTACAATACACTTTTGCCATTCACTCATTCACTCATTCACTCATTCACACTCATTCACTCACACTCACACATCGCTCATCTTTCATAACCACTCACAGACTTCAGGAGCAACGAGGGATTAAGGCTCTTTGCTCAAGGACACATCAGTACGTAGACGAGCAGAGCCGGGAATCAAACCCACAACCTTTGAGTCGCTCTGTCACTGAGCTACTGTGATAAATGTGCTGATCTGATGCAGCTAATGTGAGCGGAGACAACATCTTTAAGCTAAAGCAAAGGAATCACAGGTTATAAAGACTTTTAAAGTCTATTAAAACAACTTTTATAATATTAGGACTTTTCATCATAACAACATTAGAATATGAACTGTGTGCGAAGAAGAAGAAGAAGAAGAAGAAGAAGAAGAAGAAGAAGCTGAACTCCTAAACCAGCAGGGGGCAGGACATCATTACAGCTCCTGTGTCTGATGGTACTGACTCTGAGTTAATCAGAGACAAAGCTGTGTCATGTGACTGTGTTTTAATGTTTGTATGTGTTTTTCTGGACTGGCACAGAGTTGAAGTTTGTGGTGGTTTGTGCTTCTGATGGATGTTCCTGCTCCTTATCACCAAACAGAGAGAGACAGAGTGTGAGGGGAGAAGGATTTACGCTTGCAACGCATTTTTGCCCAATTAATAGATTGCCAGTGTGTTGCGTATTTTGCATGACAAAGGAGGGTAATATTAAACTGCCATTTGTAATGAAAATGCACTTTGCAAATTAAAAAGTGCCCAAACCCAATTTTTCCCTGGCTCTTTAGGAAATAAACAGTCCTTAACCAATTAAAGAGCATTGTAATAATTCAGTGATTTATTGCAGGTTGTTTAACTTTCAAAACTCAGCTAACCTATATTAAGGTCACAATCCATCATGTGCTGCATGGAGCGCTGCCCAGTAATGGCTGTTGTATTAGCTGCTTTTGATGATAGTATGAAAGAAGTATTAGCACTTGTCAACAAAACTGCTTACAACATAACATTAGCATGCATGAGCTGCGTCGCCTATTCATTATGTTGGCAGCTACACACACACACACACACACACACGGTTACTGCCTTATAAAACATGTTTCCGGCCTGAGAGCGTGCGCACACACACACACACACACACACACACACACACACACACACACACACACACACACACACACACACACACACACACACACACACACACACACACACACACACACACACACACACACACACACACACACACACACACACACACACACACACACTGTTTGGGTTTGTGACAGAGTGGAAACATGTAAACCACTCTAGTCGCACGGCAAACAGGAGAAATGAAGCACACGAAGGAGAGAGGGAAGGAAGGAAGGAAGGAAGGAAGGAAGGAAGGAAGGAAGGAAGGAAGGAAGGAAGGAAGAATGATCTAAGGATGAAGGAGAGGACTCTCCATCTCTGTCTTAAGTCACTTCATCTTAAGTTTGTGTTTCATAAATAGACAAAGTGTCCTCAGGCTGAAGAGAGGAAGTGGACAAACACAGTGCAGTGATGTGTGTAAAAACCGTGACACCATCACAATAATACACAACTACAAACACAAGGGTTGTTGTTTTTCTTCAGATTGTAAATCCTCACACATTTGAAGTGTTATTCAGTTTTTATGTAAAGTCCGTTTCCCTCGTGTATGAACTGTGTTGTACAAATAAAACAAAAGTCACAGAGGAACAAAACTAGACAAATCATAAGATGACAGTGCAGAGTGTTTCAAGCAGGAAGTAAGAGACACAAGACACTAGCATGGCTTCAAAATAAAACAGGAAGTTAAAGACTAAAACTATCAAATAAAAGTCCAAACCAGGACGATGAAAATCCAAACTTAAAGACCAAAAAAGCAGCTCAGACAAAAGCAGCTGAGTCAGATCAGATGATTTATGACGCTGATGTTTTCATCTTTGATTTTTGGCAAATGTTCTCATTTCCTCTCCATCTGATAAAGCACGACAATTTAATAACAACACAACAACAATACACAGATAAATATTTATCACTTATTTAACACTTAACGTCTCTATGAAAATAATGTTTACCATCAAAAAACACCTGTAACTAAACTAATGATTATTATTATTCATCATCGAGTTTGGTTTGTAAAATGTCATCAAACCTGGAAACTGATTGAATTATCGTTGCAGTGACAAACTTCAACCACATGAGTTTATACGGAGAATAAAAACAGAAATAAAGACTTCACTGTTGTCGTTAAGTGTAAACTTTCACTTTTTAAGGTTACGGCAACGCTTAGAATTTATGAAGTAGATGGAACACGTTTACATCGTCTTAGTCGTTGTTTGTGTAGTAACAACAGCATCAGTAACAACATCAACATCAGCAGAAATGGTGTCTCTGGCTCAGTGAAAGAGCAGAACATTGACCTGATTAACTGTCTCTGGACCCTGACCCTGACCCTGAGCTTTAACTGAGCAGTAACTGATGTGAAAGACATAAATCTGGAGTGAGGCTGAATTAAAGTGAGCGAAGGTGAAACAGATGTAAAGACAGAGAGTTTCAGCTGAAGGACACCAGGACAGCAGACAGTGAGACAAAGATGGCCGCCGCTGTGTCACGCTGACATTTGCCTCCACAAATGGTTTCTCTGGCTTCAGCTGCACAGTCTGCTGAGATGAACTCGACTGTGAGCCAAGAATGCACTTAGCTCTACAAGAGCAGATGAATGGCCCTGTTTTGACTTCTAACATCACACACACACACGCACACACACACAGACACACACACACACACAGACACACACACACACACACAGACACACACACACACACACACACACACAGACACACACACACACACACAGACACACACACACACACACACACACACACACACACACACAACCACACACACACACACACACACACACACACACACACACACACACCAGGGCCTAATTAGTGTGTGTTATCAGTGGTTAGATAATGCATGGATTGATTGCTCAGGCCTGTGATTCCAGAGCTGCAGAGTTTGTTCTTCCTCAGCTGAAACACAGATCTGGATTCATCTATTTCCTCTTCACTTAAACACAAACTGTGTTGTTTCTTTCTCATAAATCTACAAACACGTGACAAACACGTGACAAACACGTGACAAAAGGCCGTGTTTGAATGGAGTTAATTACACTGAGGAGTTTGGTCTTAGCTCTGCTAAACATCACCTTTATATGAATTATTCAGATGGTCTCTTCCATTTCACACACGTGTTCGGCTATAGAAGGAACAAAAATCTTTAGTTTTTATTTCTTTCCTCTCAACAAATCAACTCTTGATTATTTCACACTTTTGTGAACGAGCTGTTTCCACATAAACAACATTATATTGACTGTAGTTTTACTGTTTGATACCAAACCTCATCACTGTCACATGTGTCTGTGTGTGTCTGTGTGTGAGTCTGTGTATGTCTGTGTGTGAGTCTGTGTGTGTCTGTGTGAGTCTGTGTGTGTCTGTGTGAGTCTGTGTGTGTGTCTGTGTGTGAGTCTGTGTGTGTCTGTGTGAGTCTGTTTGTGAGTCTGTGTGAGTCTGTGTGAGTCTGTGTGTGTCTGTTTGAGTCTGTGTGAGTCTGTGTGTGTGTCTGTGTGTGAGTCTGTGTGTGTCTGTGTGAGTCTGTTTGTGAGTCTGTGTGAGTCTGTGTGTGTCTGTGTGAGTCTGTGTGTGTCTGTTTGAGTCTGTGTGTGTCTGTGTGAGTCTGTGTGTGAGTCTGTGTGAGTCTGTGTGTGTCTGTGTGAGTCTGTGTGTGAGTCTGTGTGTGTGTCTGTGTGTGTGTGTCTGTGTGTGTCTGTGTGTGACCGCGTGAGTCTGTGTGAGTCTGTGTGTGTCTGTGTGAGTCTGTGTGAGTCTGTGTGTGTCTGTGTGAGTCTGTTTGTGAGCCTGTGTGTGTCTGTGTGTGTCTGTGTGTGTGTCTGTGTGTGTCTGTGTGTGTGTCTGTGTGTGTGTCTGTGTGAGTCTGTTTGTGAGCCTGTGTGTGTCTGTGTGTGTGTCTGTGTGTGTCTGTGTGTGTCTGTGATCACTGTGTGGTCCTCACAGTGCTCTGCATGTGTTCATATTCCCAGATGATTATTCATGTACATTTAACTCTCAAACAGCCTCTCATTAACTGAGCCAAACTGAGCCAAACTGGACCAAATTACACAGCTTTAACATCCATAAATCAGCAGGGGGATAAAAGACCTCTGTCTCTAAGCAAAGATAATGTCTGCTAACGTCTGTGAGCTCTTTAAAGCAGTCAGCACTTTCACTTTGGGGCAGAACAGGAAGTGAAGTAACACTGAGTCAGGACTGAAGCTCTCAGTGATCACTGATGAAGAAGATCCTCAAAGCTAAGGTTTCATATGATGGAAGATTTTTACTTCATCTGTGGGGTTAGATACTGATGCTGGAGGCCAAGGTTTAGCCCAGGTCTGGCCCAGGTTTGACCCAGGTCTGACCCAGGTTTGACCCAGGTTTGACCCAAGTTTGGCCCAGGTTTGACCCTGGTTTGGCCCAGGTTTGACCCTGGTTTGACCCTGGTTTGACCCAGGTTTGACCCTGGTTTGGCCCAGGTTTGACCCTGGTTTGACCCAGGTTTAGCCCAGGTCTGGCCCAGGTTTGACCCAGGTTTGACCCAGGTTTAGCCCAGGTCTGGCCCAGGTTTGACCCAGGTTTGACCCAGGTTTAGCCCAGGTCTGGCCCAGGTTTGACCCAGGTTTGGCCCACGGATCACCAGTTACTGACCACTGCTGTAAAACATTGTGCACTGACAAATGAAAACGCTGAACAAACTTTTTAAAAGTAAATTCAATTACTTTTTTAAAAAAGTCCTTCATTGAGTCACTAACTTTGGTTTAAAAGACCATAAAAAAGTTCCTCACAAATGAGGACAAAGTCATGCTGTAGAGATGGGAAATGGTGTCAGTCAGTTTCAGTCAGTATCGGTCAGTATCGGTCAGTATCGGTCAGTAAACTGTCATTATTGGTCAGTATCAGATAGTATCAGTCAGTAACTGTCATTATTGGTCAGTATCAGATAGTATCAGTCAGTATCGGTCAGTAACTGTCATTATTGGTCAGCATCAGATAGTAACAGTCAGTATCGGTTAGTATCAGTCAGTATCAGTCAGTAACTGTTATTATTGGTCATTATCAGATAGTATCAGTCAGTATCGGTCAGTATCAGTCAGTATCGGTCAGTATCAGTCAGTATCGGTCAGTATCGGTCAGTATCGGTCAGTAACAGAGTATCAGTCAGTATCAGTCAGTAACTGTTATTATTGGTCATTATCAGATAGTATCAGTCAGTATCGGTCAGTATCGGTCAGTATCAGTCAGTATCGGTCAGTATCGGTCAGTATCGGTCAGTATCAGTCAGTATCGGTCAGTAACAGAGTATCAGAGAGTATCAGTCAGTATCAGTCAGTATCGGTCAGTATCGGTCAGTATCGGTCAGTATCGGTCAGTATCAGTCAGTATCGGTCAGTATCAGTCGGGGGGGTAGGTGAGGACCATATGTTCAGTGTCAACTACATTAAATCAGTGTGTTAACAAACACATGTATATGAGTCTCATGGGTTTGTTCTTGTAGCTTTGAGGGGACATCGTGGGGCAAAGTGAGGACATTTTACATTTACATTTAGATAGATAGATAGATAGATAGATAGATAGATAGATAGATAGATAGATAGATAGATAGATAGATAGATAGATAGATAGATAGATAGATAGATAGATAGATAGATAGATAGATAGATAGATAGATAATTTTGGTAATTACCCAAAATTCCTCAGGGGGCGACTGACCCTTTAATGTAAAGTTTAACATACAAAGACAGGGAATGTATTATGTGTTCTCATTAAGACAAAGAAGTGAGTGTGTGTGTGTGTGTGTGTGTGTGTGTGTGTGTGTGTGTGTGTGTGTGTGTGTGTGTCACAGGCACAGATGTTTCAGTGTGAGCTCTAGCACAGATGGTTCTGGGCAAACTTGCCAGTGATCTGTTTCCAATGAGAACAGCGTCCTCACACATTGTTACCTGGACACACACACACACACACACACACACACACACACACACACACACACACACACACACACACACACACACACACACACACACACACACACACACACACACACACACACACACACACACACACACACACACACACACACACACACACACACACACACACACACACACACACACACAACATCCCATTGTTTTTTTTACTGTCTTTGACAAAATAGCTTTTTTAAAGTCGTTTTAATAAAAACATTTACTGCTCTTTTTTCTATTGAAAATCTGTCTTAAAAAAAAATAAAATAAAAGATAAACATGACCTAAATAACAAACTGATATATGAGGGAAAATAATACTAATGTAATATGGTGCTGCTGCTTTTGAAGGAATAATCTCACTTCATAGGACATTTCTGAAATGTGGATTAATCTGTGTCTGCTCTTTGTTTAATGATGGTATGGACACAAATAAATGCACAATAACACACTGGAGTGTTAGAGCGCGCATACACACATGTATGTGTGTGTGGGGGGGGAGGGTGTGTGTGTGTGTCCAGTCGTCCTCAGTGAGACAAAACCATGTCCTAATGAGGCAGAAGATCTGGTTCAGGGTTAAGATGTGAATTGTGATGAATGGTTAAGGTTAGGAATAAAGCTTCATATGTGAGGTGTGTGTGTGTGTGTGTGTGTGTGTGTGTGTGTGTGTGTGTGTGTCCTTCCTCTGGGGAACAGCACAGGGCCTCAGGGGATTTGTCTTGGTGCAGAGTGCCACCTTGTTGTCAGAACTGCAATGACACATTGCTTTCAAAGCCTCTCCTGACACAAATGTCATGTCACTGTGCAGAGCAACATCCGTGTCACACACACACACACAGGCGGACACACACACACACAGGCGGACACACACACAGGCGGACACACACACAGGCGGACACACACTCACACACACATGCAGGGTTGCTATGATATTTATTAAGATGAATAAGGATGGTGTGTGTGTGTGTGTGTGTGTGTGTGTGTGTGTGTGTGTGTGTGTGTGTGTTGACCGCAGGCTCAGCATTTATGTCATAATAGTGCAGTAGTTCAGAGATGACCTTCATTAGCTTCTTCTTCTGCCACTGGGCTAAATCTCCATCACTGACGAGTTTAACACCTTAACCTGATCTTTCAAATTTAATTTTACTGCATTTTAATTAACAGGGTCATATTTTATGTCTTTCTAGACTCACTCTTCATGCTTCTGTTCACTCCTGACTGCAGCGCCTGCTTCACAGTCAACATTTTCATGTAATTATAATGTAATAATTATAGTAATAACAGCATTTCAACGATGAGAGAAATTTGCGTTTATGTGAGATTTCATCACTGAGATAAACGTTAGATGAAGAGAAATCTGTCTTTTGTTGTCTTAATATTTATTTCTATAACTGAGCAAAGCTTTGGTCTCATCAGTCCACACGTCCTCACGTCCTCATCAGTCCACACGTCCTCACGTCCTCATCAGTCCACATAAACGTCCTCACGTCCTCATCAGTCCACACATAAACGTCCTCATGTCCAACATTTCTAAATGTCATTCTTCATTTGCTGAGTTTCCATTGCTCTAATCAAGTGTAAAAACAGGTCGTTTTACGTGCAAATAATTTTTACCTTAAATTGTGTGTGATTATAGGAGAACATTTGCAGCGTAACTTCCACTTTACAGGACACACATTATTAATTATACTAATATACTGTAAGTGAATAACTGAGTCTCTAAAACATCTATATCTCTACAGAATGATGTAAAACATTAGAACCCCTCAAACTGGAAACGTCTCATTTAAAGTCATTAAAGCGATAAGCTGATATTGTCAAACACCACAGTTTTCAAACTGAGGTACGTGGACCTCCAGTGGTACGTGAGCTTCCTCTGGTGGAGAATCAGAAATCATTTTCCACTTTGTGTAGAAAATGAAACAAACAGCAAAAACATCATAATAAATGAAGCGTGAAGCCACGAGACATTTGACATGACATCCAGGTGTGAGGCCATAGATGAGTTCATAGGATACATCAGATTAAAATGGTGTAAAGGCTGCATTTACGTGGAAGGAAGCAGGAAGCAAGACACAGGCAGCAGGACACAGGCAGCAGGACACAGGCAGCAGGACACAGGCAGCAGGCTCAGGGTCCTCGTCACTGCACTTTACTGCGTGATGAAGTTAATTAAATGAGGAAACACAGGATGAGACGACAAGTGAAATGGAGGCGAATTCAGGAAGGACTGAGGGCTGATTGTTAACAGGACATCTGGCACGAGCTTGTTTCTCTCTGGGAGAAGGAAAGGAGGGAGGGAAGGAAAGGAGGAGGAGGAGGAGGAGGAGGAGGAGGAGGTGCAGCAGCCGTAGCAGCTGCAGCCATAAGTACTTGACCTTCCACTTGTCTGACTGGACAACTCACACACGCACAATCAAACTCCAACAAACACAAACACAACCACAGCAGCCACATACATATGCAAAGGTGTACAGGCTGTGTGCGTGTGTGTGTGTGTGTGTGTGTGTGTGTGTGTGTGTGTGTGTGTGTGTGTGTGTGTGTGTGTGAGCAGACTCCCAGAGAGCACAAAGACAGAGACGGTGTGAAGGTGAACAACAACATGGCCGACAGGGCGCTGAGACAAGGATGAGATCATTGTCCCGACGATGGGCTGCAATGGCATCAGAAAGACTTTCATACACACACACTGACACACACACACACACACACACACTTAAAAACACACCCGCACACACACAGTGTGTGTGAAAGTATGCAGTGAGTATGTGTGTGTGTGTGTGCTGCATCTGTGGCCCCATGCATAAACAATGTGCCCTGAGAGACAGTGGAGTGATACTATGGCCCTTAGCACAACTCCCATGAGCCTCTCTGCCCCTCCATAACCACTACTAGTCTCTCTCTCTCTCTCTCTACACGCACACACACACACACATACGCAGATACACACACACACACACAAAGGTAAATGAACAGGCAGAATATACACAAATGAAAGAACAGGAGTAGCAAAGGGAAAGAGAGAGAGGGAGATGCATAAGAATGTAGCTCTCTCTCTCTCTCACACACACACACACACACACACTGTACATACTTGCTGATGTGTGGTTGTTGAGTGCACACAGTGGAGGACACACAAACACACAACACACAAACACACAGATGAGTGATGACATGTACCTATAATAGAGGTGAACACACACACACACACACACACACACACACACACACACACACACACACACACTGCTGTGTTTGGACTGTTAGCGCTGCACGTTAGCTGTGTGTACGTTAGCTCACAGTCTGACCTGAACTGTGTCACATGACCACAGGTGAGGATGACACGTCGTTCTCTCTCATTCTAAAGTCTCAGCAGCAGCAGTTTGATCAGAATAATGATAAGAGCAGCGATGGAAGAACAAAAGTGCTGTCACTTCAAAACCACACTTTACTATCTGCAGATCTGAGAGAGCAAAACAAACAATGATCTCTGAGAAATAAAAGAGAAATAAAAGAGAAATAAAGGAAACAGATGCAGACATAAATATGAACTACATCAGTGTTTAAGATGATTCTGCAACACAGTGAGTGATGATGAAGGACCAGAGTGTATGTATGTCCACAGCTGTAATGATATATATATACATTCTACATTAGAATAGGAAATTAAGAGAAAGGGAGGAGAGAGAGAGAGAGAGAGAGAGAGAGAGAGAGAGAGAGAGGTCAGGGGGAGAAAGAGTTAAGAAAACAAAACCAAAAGAATGTCCTCTGTGTAATGAAGGAGATAATTGAGATATGCAACTGTTGACAAAATGTGTTATTTCACTGGAGCTGAGGAGGAAGAGAGTGGACACAGAGAGAGGAGGAGGAGAGAGGGATGAGGAGAGAGGGATGAGGAGGAGAGAGGGATGAGGAGGAGGAGAGGAGAGAGGGGAGAGAGGGATGAGGAGGAGAAGAGTAAGTCTAGAGGGAGGTGACAGTGGTGTATGTGGCTGTGCTGTCTGACCTGATTGCAAATAAGCGAAGGAGCTGAGCTGCACGGCCCAGAAGCACTTCCTCATGCACACACACACACACACACACACACACACACACACACACACACACACACACACACACACACACACACGCCACAGCAGTAAAAGTGTGTGTAACTGGTGAGGAAGAGGACAGGGAGGAGGAGGAGGGAGCTGCTGTAGTCAGAGCAAAGAGGGAGGAGGAGGAGGAGGAGGAGGAGGAGGAGGAGGAGGAGGTGGGAGGGGCATCGCCGGCTTTTTCCAACACACATTTGGAATTTAAAACACGGTTTGTATAATGAAAATGTAAAGCAGTGGTTTTATTTTATTCAGTGTGGCAGGTTCAGATTCCCAGAGAAGCTCCACTCGAGCAATCAGTCCATTAATAATTGAATTTTTGTTCAGGAGCCGTGTGTGTGTGTGTGTGTGTGTGTGTGTGTGTGTGTGTGTGTGTGTGTGTGTGTGTGTGTGTGTGTGTGTGTGTGTGTGTGTGTGTGTGTGTACACATATGCGTATTATGAATGTGTTGAAATGCACACGACTCGCCCCTCGCTCTCTCTGCAGCTGCTGACCCTAATATGAAGCGGCCAATTAAAGATCTTTATTTAATTGTTGGACGACTCGTCCTCACAAACTGACTGTGTGTGTGTGTGTGTGTGTTGTTTTCATGTCTCAGTGAGGACACTCTGCTTCACTTTTACTTTAACCATCACAACTCAGTGCTTAACCCTGACCCTGAAAAATACCTTTAAAGACAACATGTCCCCACAAGAGGAAAATACTACAATACCCTGTACTGTAGTTCAGTTGACTCATTAACTACACCCATTATTAGGTTGGGGGGGGGGGGGCATATTCCACCATGACAATGTCAGATTTCTTGAAGCCAACACTGTAAAAGAGTGTCTGAGCACGAGATCTTCAAAGGTCTCCATCATCAACATGAGATCCTCAAGATCTGATGAACACGTCATGTGACACGAGGGTCATGTGACTGTGGACTGACGTCAACGAGGGTCATGTGACAAAGACCAACAGAACATTCAAGAGGACCAGCAGGGTTCTGTGTATTCACTGTGTATTCACTGTGTATTCACTGTGTATTCACTGTGTATTCACTGTACTATCACTGTGTATTCACTGTGTATTCACTGTGTATTCACTGTGTATTCACTGTGTATTCACTGTGTATTCACTGTACCATCGCTGTGTATTCACTGTACTATCACTGTGTATTCACTGTGTATTCACTGTGTATTCACTGTGTATTCACTGTACCATCACTGTGTATTCACTGTGTATTCACTGTACTATCACTGTATATTCACTGTACTATCACTGTGTATTCACTATGTATTCACTGTACTATCACTGTGTATTCACTGTGTATTCACTGTGTATTCACTGTATATTCACTGTATATTCACTGTATATTCACTGTATATTCACTGTATATTCACTCACAAACTGTCCATTACAAACAACCATGAATGGTTGTGCAGTGAAATGTCAGCGTTCTCTGTCCTTCATCCTGACTGCTGTCTCTCTCTCTCTCTCTCCATCACTCCCTCCCTCACTCTCCCTCCCCCCCCCCCCCCCCCCCCAGGCTGTCAGACAGTATCAGATCAGTAGTTAGATCCATGGCCGAGACCAAGCCGGCCTCTCTCTGCTCTCAGTGCTCTACCACAACACATCATTACAGCTGACAGCAGGACTTCACAATACACCACTCACACACACGCACGCACACACACACGCACACGCACACACACACACAGTTTAAGTGCATTCTCTTATTCACACAAACACACACTCTCTGACACACATTTAATAAAACAACCGCATTGTAAAGATTCTACGACTTTTTACACGATGCAGATTCACTAAGTACAGACGAGAGGGTTGAGTTTAAAAAGAGATTTGAAATGAAAGGGTGAGGGAGGGGGGAGGAGGGAGGAGGAGGAGGGAGGAGGAGGAGGAGGAGGAGGAGGGTTGAGGAGGGAGATACCACTTCCAAAACCAACAGCAGCAATATGCCAGAGCTGGAGGGAAGAGTTAGCCTCTGTATCACACTTCCAAAGAGAGAGAGAGACACAGTCCCACTTACAAGCCGTGAGGGCCCACTGTGTGTGTGTGTGTGTGTGTGTGTGTGTGTGTGTGTGTGTGTGTGTGTGTGTGTGTGTGTGTGTGTGTGTGTGTGTGTAAGCCCCACTGTCGTCCCTCGCCTGGCTTAAACAAAACAAAACATATCCACCCACGCACGCACGCACACACACACACACACCTGAGAACACACACATACACACACACACACACGTAGACAAACAAATCCAGCGTTTTGCCCACTTTGATCGGCTACCTGACAACAAGAGGGAGTTGGAGCAGGTGAGTGAGGATCTACAGGAGGAGGTGAGGCTGTGTGTGTGTGTGTGTGTGTGTGTGTGTGTGTGTGGGGGGGGGGGGGGGGTGTTCCTGTTTATATTTGGTGATATGATGAAGCACATGAGAATAAAAACATGGCCTCTCTCTCCCCCCTCCCCAGGACCAGAGCAGAGGGAAAAACAAAACTAATCTTCAGGCTTCGCAGGAATCCACAAAGCATCATTTACACGATGGTGGAGTTCAGAGTTAAGAGAGATTCAGTCTTGTTCTGGATAGAGATATTCACACTGTCACTATAAACTGCTTCTGTTTTCGTTTTGCATTTATTTCAATGCCAGACTCAGGGCATAAATTTTTCATTACCTGCTAAGCTATGAATAAAAGATTAAAAAAGGGAACTGAGAGGGGAGGGGGGAGGAGAGGGGAGGGGAGGGGAGGGGGTGAGAGAGAGAGAGAGAGCGAGAGGGAGAGAAAGGAGAAGAAGAAGAAGAAGAAGAAGAGGTACAAAAAGTCTAACAGACATGGTGTATGCAGTGCAACTATGTGCACAGAGGTTTTACGCCCCCTTCCTCCTCTTTGCCCCCCCACACCTCCTGCCCACCTCCCTGTCTCCTCCACCTCCTCCACCTCCTGCAGCCCCACACACCTCCAGGAGGAGAGAGCAGTGGCTGCGGTGCAGGGTAAAGATGCTATAATGAGCAGGAGGCAGAGGAGCATCTCACCTTGGCTTTTTATAGGATTAGCTGAGAGGTGAACTGTGAGCTCTGAGAGGATTCATCAGAACATCCTCTCTCTCTCTCTCTCTCTCTCTCTCTCTCTCTCTGCCCTCAGCGCTCTTTGACAGGCAGGGCGAGAGTGAGATGTCGAAGAGCTGCCGGAAAATTCTCTGCAATACAGAGCTGACAGGTTCAGGTGAGGGTTAAAGGAGGGGGAGAAAGAGAGAGATGGATGGAAGGAAGGAAGGAAGGAAGGAAGGAAGGAAGGAAGGAAGGAAGGAAGGAAGGAAGGAAGGAAGGAAGGAAGGAAGGAAGGAAGGAAGGAAGGAAGGAAGGATGTTTCTCACTCTCCAACTCACTAACTCTATCATTCTCTTGACTTTATGAAGCTGTACATCCTCCTGTATATATATATATATATATATATATATATATATATATATATATATATATATATACTGTATGTACCTGGACTGTTAAACCCATATATACCTCACACCATTACCTCTGCAGCCATGACAGGATGCACCTGTATAATGTAGACATGGTGTCAGCTGCACGTCAATGTTTAACTTACTACATAATGTACTGCTGAGTAACTGCTGCTGGATGCAATGATCAGAGACTATTGTACACACATGTACACACATCTGTACACACACCTGTACACACCTGCACACACACATACAAACACCTGTACACACCTGTACACACCTGTACACAAACCTGTACACACCTGTACACACCTGTACCAACTCAATTATCTCATTATAGTCATAGCCAGTGCATAGGTCCATGAACTTAAAGGACCAGGAGTAATTTTCAAGGCACTAAAACCATCCACACACACAGACACACACAGACACACACACACAGACACACACACACACACACCATTTGACCCAATCACTCAGGGTCTAGTCTGAGGAGACGGGTAAATGGAGGTGATTCTGTACACAACAACAAACACACACTTAGTCTCCATCACACCGGTGTGTGATACCTGAGCACAGTAAGCACTTATAGAGATGAGCAGTCACAGCACACACACATACATATATATACATATAGATATATATAAGCACACACAGGTGCAGTCATATGACCTTGTCTCTACATGGAAAAGAAACATTCATGTAAGAGTCTCAGGGAGATACTAATATATATATATATATATATATGTACACTACATTGATATATAGAGGGGAAAAAAAAGAACAACCATCACCTGCACACACACACACACACACACACACACACACACACACACACACACACACACACACACACACACGCACACACGCACACACGCACACACAGACATTCTATCAGATTGTATATAAACATAAACCCAGAAGGTCGTGGTGTGTATGTGCAGGTTGAAATTCATCTGTGTTAGAGTAGAGGTAATATATCCCACCAGGACCTGTGTTCCTGTAGCAATTTAAAATAATTATTGTGAGACCTGATGCTAGACATCAGCCCCGGCTTTCTGCATCTAAATGAGGTCGTATATATGTGTGTGTCTGTGTGTGTCTGTGTGTGTGTGTGTGTGTGTCTGTGTGTGTGTGTGTGTGTGTGTGTGTGTGTGTGTGTGTGTGTGTGTGTGTGTGTGTGTGTGTGTGTGTGTGTGTGTGTGTGTGTGTGTGTGTGTGTGTGTGTGTGTGTGTTGTCATGTTGTGGCCTCCAAAGCCTCCTGAACCTCTGCTGCAGTTCTGACTGAGTGTTTGAGTGTTGAAGATACGCTGAGCTTCACTCAGTAAAGACAAACATGAGTGTGTGTTGAAGTGATAACGCTGTGTATTAGAAGTCTGACAGTCATTATTAGGAGTGTGTACATCATACATATGTAGATGAATATGCTACAGTATCATTTATGGAAGATGGTTTAAGAAAATCTAAATCTGTCACTGGTTTCAATACTTTAATGAAAGTTAAAAAACTTAAAATAAAGCAGAGTCTACTTGACTCTGCTGCATAGGTAAACATGCAGAATAATTACAGTCAAACACACGTCTATTACATTTAAACCATTGTCATATCAGATCCACACAACTCTCTCTGTTTCCCTCACAGAGCAAATGATGGAAAGTTGAGAAGTGAAGTGTGACAACAGTGAGGAGTAGATTAAAAAGTGTCTCATATCTAAGTATCACCAAAGTCTTTGATGAGAGTCTGAAGATGCAGTTGAAGAAGTAGCAGCATTAGCAGCATTAGCAGCATTAGCAGCATTAGCAGCATTAGCAGCATTAGCAGCATTAGCAGCATTAGCAGCATTAGCGGCAGCATTAAACTGATTGATAACTTTAAAATAAGCAGGTCATTATAACCCATAACCACTTCATATCAGTTAATGTCACACTGCTCCAAACTGTGTTCTGAAAATACAGGACGTGTCTGCGCCTGTTTAATCCTCATCATAATGACGGACTCATCAGCAGAGTTCAACTCTGAGTGTTGGAGGATAAACACTTTCTACACTGTGTGTTTGTTTGGAGTCCATTGAAATAACTCTACAATCTCCCACTGATTAGTGACAACACGGTGATTAAAAAGTATGATTGGCCTTTAGAGAAAGTCATTGGAGAGCAGGTTTGTGTGAAAGTGAATAAAAAGTGTGGAGGGCTTTTTTTACCTCGGTGTCATCAGTTTGCCCCTTACACCTGCCTCCTCTTCCTGCTGTCGTTTCCCTCATATCACCACCCACTCACCATCTTTCTGTCTCACCTACTTTTCCTTTCATCCCCATGTCACTCTCCTCATTACCCTTCTTTCTCCTCTCTCTCACTGTCTCTGCTCGTCACGTCGATCTAAATCTGACCATTTCTTGTCCTACTTTGCTGCAATTTGGGGCCAAACACTGTGAACCTTCCCTTTATGACACCATCTCCTCTCAGTCAGGAGTGAAGGGTGAAGGCCATGCCAGGAGGAGCTGGCATCAACCTGTCACCCTCCCATTCCCACGTCCTCCTTCTGCCAGTCTGCTTAATCAAATTACCCCCCTCACTCATGCACACGAGCCCATTCCTCAGTCACCTTCCCTGCACGGCCCTGCTCCCTGTTCACCTGTCTGTCCATGAAACTCTTTACCTGTATCCAGGTGACGCCACGATATATCTACGCCTTCATTTGTTAGTGAGCACGATTCACTTGACGCACGCCGTTTCATCTTAATTAAATTTCCCTCCTCTTTTTCAGCTTCCTTCCTGTGTGCCGGCGTTTGCCCACGCTCCAAATGTCAACAGGATTTGGGCACATGGAGCGGCATCTGGTGCCACATCACCCAACGCACACGGATACAAAAAACCTCACAGCACGCCGAGTTAACCTGGAGCGCCGCCAAGCCAGCAGCTACTCGCTAGCTAAGTGCCACAGTGCCAGTCAAGTGCCCCGTTCGGCTGAGCGCCCACCCGCATCACTGCAGTGCGCACACACACACACACACACACACACACACACACACACACACACACACACACACACACACACACACACACACACACACACACACACACACACATACACACACACACACACACACACACCCTGGCACTTTCAACCCCCAGTGGCACCAGGCGATGACAGCGAGACAGAAGGGCCTCGCCTTGCTGAGCCCCCCCCCCCCCCCAGCACATACTGTACAGTTCCATAGCCTCAGTGGAGCTC
>NC_139818.1:577513-660013 GCF_963457635.1 Microchirus variegatus | reverse complement strand
GAAACCTGATTATTTCTCTCTCCAATGTTAGTCATTATTTTGTTCCTGACCCTCGATTCCATTCAGTGGAGGAAATTGGGAAATCAAAAAGGACCATGGGGGAAAAAGAGAAGAAAAGAAAGACATTTAGGTTTCTTAGTGTTGGTTATACTTGAAAACGCAGGTCAGGCCGACGCCGTCTTGTTTTCGATTGCCACTTCAAACAGTGTAAATCCTCAGTGCAGACACAAAGCAGCTCCACGTGCCTCACATGTCTCTGCATGAGCCACATGTTAAAGCATCAGCATCTACACTGACAAATGTTTACAAGAAAATACATCACTGCATTTCAGCCAAATTCAAGGCCAAGTAAAGTGAGTCTGTGATAACGGCCTAAAGAATCCCATAAGCTCTGAATCTAAACACGGCCAAAGCATCGGCCTTAATAATAAATGTGCCGCGCTAAAAGGTTACAGCAACTGTCAAACTCACAGTTAAGACTGAGTCATCAATAAGTCATTGGTTTACCAGGGAACAACAGGCGAACTGGACAAGACACTGAGACAATGAGACACTGAGACACAGAGACACTGAGACACTGAGACACAGAGACACAGAGACACTGAGACACAGAGACACAGAGACACTGAGACACTGAGACAATGAGACACTGAGACACTGAGACACTGAGACAATGAGACACTGAGACACAGAGACAATGAGACACAGAGAGAGTATCTTCATGAGGACACATCATGACTCTAACCCATTAACCATCACTACACTAAAACCTTAACCCTGGTCCTGACTCTGTGATCTAAACCATGAAAAAGCTTGTTAAAGCTGAGACAATTTTTTTTTACATTTTAAATATATACCACTTCCTATAGTGTTCACATTCAACACACACTGTGGTGTTCGTGTACAACAACAGTCATGCACTAAGTTGTAACACACACACACACACACACACACACACACACACACACACACACACAGGTTCCATGTGGATGAATGAGTGCGGTGGTGCTTTCATGTGTTTATGATGTGGCTGCATACAGGACACAAACATATGCATATGTAAACACAGCACTGAACATAATGACAGAGGTTTTTATTGCAATAGTGCTGTCAAGCTGTACTTCTGCCCCCCCCCCCCCCACACACACACTCTCAACCCCCCCACCCACACACACACACACACACACACACTCTCAGCCCCCCCCCCTCCTCTGTGGACAGAAGTCAGCTCCCTCCATTGTTGATGTGACTGTACATTGCTGAGGAGGCAGATTGTGGCAGAGTCTCTGTCAGAACGTGCTCGTCCTCCTGCTCTCGCTGCTGCTCTTATACATAAAATATCAAAGATCTGAGGGACAATATGCTGACCTGCTGTGACCCCCCCCCACACACACACACACAGGAACACAGACACAAGCATAAACGTGCACAGATGAATTCTGGTGTACAGTGACACACACACACACACACACATCCCCCACTCGTACGTGCCTTGACTTCCTTCCATCACCACATCCCTCTTCTCTCTCCTCACATGATGTATTTGCGACATCTGGCGGCGTTCGCTATATTCATGGACCCCGAGATAGAGACAGAGCTCATGTGAGAGGCAGAGGAAAAAAGAGCTGTTGTTGAGATGACGACGGCTCGACTGAGGGAAACAGGAGGGGGGGGGGGACCCCCCCATCATCATCAGAGGGATGTAGACGGACACTTCCATTGGCACATATTCTATGAATCACACACCGTAAAGCGGCAAGCACCTCAAAATTCCACTGCAAAAGGATTGAGTACCCCCTAGTGGGCGCCTAGTGGCAATCTGGCCCTTTCGGCGTGGTGGGGGTGCTGCGGCGGTGGACTGCCATGAATCCATGGGGGTCAGAGGTCAGCCTTCTTGAGTCGCAGTGACATCATGACAATGGGACACTTCGAGAGCCTCAGAAACACAAGCTGATCCGTTGTGCCGAGGCGACGGCACCAGGCCCCTCTTTTCCCACACATTCACACCCTGAGCCAGACAGAGAGTTAGAAACCCCCCAACCTACAACCCCCATCTCTCTCTCTTTCAGGGCCTAGATTAAAAGAGATGGCTTAATTCTGTCTAATTATCTACCCTTACCCTCTCCCTGCCTCCTCCCCCTCTCCCTCTCTGTATCTCAGTGTGTGGATACTAATTAGCTGATGTGAATTGTATCTTCTCTACACATAGATTGTGCAATTAAGTGAAAAAATGTGATTCCTGCTTCTTAAAATACAAAAACACTGTTCTACCTCCAGTGAGACGGTCTCTGTGGTCTGTGGACCAATGACTGACGATGACACCATGACTGATGACATTCATCACACAATATCACATCGCTCAGATCATTACAAGAAGCCTGTTTTAAACACAAACCTCCACATCACTTTAACTGCATTAGCAGCACAATAAACAATACACTTTATGTTATAATAGTGCAATCACGTTTGCATGTAAACGTGTGTGTGTGTGTGTGTGCACGTTACATAAGCAGAAATCACATTAATGAGATCATACACTGGTGTTGAAAGTGCTAATTAGTTGCCAGGCTGAGGGTGAGGAAACTAGGCGAGGATCCCAGTGACTTCAACCATTGTTTCCTAATCCCCTCCACACATTCATAATTCATTCCATCATGGACGGCGATGATACAGCGAGCGGCACTCGTTTTGTTCCTTTTTCTCTCTCTGGTTGGGGAGATGATGCTTTTCTTTTTCTTTTTTTTTGCTTCTTGCTGTGAGGTTTCACTGCCATCATAACAAAATGTGCGAGCGAGGGATGTTCGCCTGGGGACGCAGCTGTCGGGCCACTCTGACAGCTTCATTTGTGGTGTCGCTCTTTGATCCTTCCTGTCACTGATATCCAACGCCACTGAACATACATTTGCCCCCAAACCCAGAGAAATAAATAAATAAATGAAGAAGCAGTGAACTGTGCAGAGCCAAGTGTGGCGAGGGCTTTTCAAGCTGCTCGGCTGTTTGCTACATCTGCTCTGAACTATCGCCTCCACCCTCTTCTGCGGCGATGCATGGACACCCCCAGGGCTGATCCCTTTGTAAATGCTCTCTGACACACACCCACATGCACACACACACACACACACACACACACAGTATCCTGTACTGAAATAACAGCAAAATAACTCCCAACACTAACTCCTTTTGCATAAAGTGCATATTCCCACAGTGCACCATTACTGCGCTGAAGAGAGAGAAGGCAGAGAGGCGTTGTTAAGATATGAACAAACAGAAACACCTGCTGTAACACACAGGTTATGTTGTGTTAGATAGAAGAAGGAAAAGCCTGAGGGGAAGTGACTGTGATCGCTGGTGTCAGGTCTGAGATGACAGAGATATCAGATACACAGACACAGAGATATCAGCCCACACTGGCCTCCCTCTGCATGGACTCAGCCACCTCCAGAGTCAGCTCACGCTACTGAATGTGAAGCCACTGCAAGTCAAATGATGCTCTTCAAACTTAGATTCACTAAGACTAAAAATACACTGCTCAACGATCCACAGAGCAAGTAAACTGCACTTGGAGGCAGGAGGAGATCTTAGCTGATGACTTCTGGACAGCCTTGATCCACCAGCACCTTCAAACCTTCAAACCTTCAAACCAGGTCAGAGAATTATGGAATATATGAAGGATAAATGAAAAACTGGGGGCTGGATCACAATTTCTATCTGCACGCACCCTACATGTATGTATATGTATTTGTATTTGTATATGTATATGTATATTTATATGTATATGTATATGTATATGTATATGTATATGTATATGTATATGTATATGTATATGTATATATGTATATGTATATACAGAGAAAGTCTTCTGGTACCCATTCATGTATTACTATCACAGAATATAAGGCAACACAAATAAGGCTGATTTCCAGGTGAGTTAATGACTTAACTTAAAGGATTAGAAGAGTTTCCTGTAACAGTACAAACCCTCATGGTTATTCAAGTTATTGTATATGATACATATATTATATTATATTATATGTACAGCTGCACCTAAATCACACCAGACATCATTGTGTTTATCTTTCACAACATCCTTCCTGAAGCAACTCTGTCCATTTATCCAGGTTTGAGCATCAGGAGTAAACTTAGACCCATGTCTCAATCTTTCAGGGTTAAAAGTCTTACCCACACAAACATATTTCCATCTCGACTATGACGGAGCTGACAGTCCAATCACTGTCCTTCTGGATAAAGATGACCCACATCAACGTTTATCAGTGTAGAGTCCAAAGTAAAAGGAGGGTTTATTTTGATCCGTGTGTGTTTGCTCTGGCAGGTTTTCAGCAACGCTCAGTTCATTGCACTCAAACAGAGTAAATACAGAACAGAGAACACATCTCCTTGAAACTTCTACTTTGCTGTTGGCAGAAAGACGACTGCAGCTCTGACCTCTCCAGCAGACATGTGGGCATCAGTGTACAGAGCCTTCAGATGCCCTCGAGAAGGAGGCGGCAAGACAAGATAGAGAGAGAGGGAGAGACTTGAGTATGGTCCAACTTTTCTTCAGGATAGGAAGTGCGTGTGTGTGTGTGTGTGTGTGTGTGTGTGTGTGTGTGTGTGTGTGTGTGTGTGTGTGTGTGTGTGAGTGTGTGTGTGTGTGTGTAGGAGGGGGTGGGGTTAGGAGATGAAGAAGAGAGAGAGAATGGGATTCACCTTGAGACAAAGTGAGGATGAGAGTAAGGAGGGAGGTGAGCCACCTTTAAACTTCCACTCCTTTGTCAGACGAGTGTAAGTAGTGGATAGAGAGCTGGTGGAAGGCTAAATGGAGAGCACTGGGAGAGAGGCTCACCTTGAGAGGAAGAGCTGGACGGAGAGGAAACTCTCCAACATCCACAGTCCTTCCTGAGACTGAGTAATAAGAGCAGAGAACGGCAGATAGATTGTAGATACCAGTATGAAGGATAACAGAATCCAAAACGCTAACCTTGAGAACAGTGAGGGGCAGAGAGAAGGTCCATCACGGTGATAAGAAGAGCTCTTATAGAGCTGGAGGGAGAAGACTTAGACAGGAGGGTCTGCACAGGTGACTGATTACTATGTTCTACACAAGGGTCAGAGTCAGAGAGGCCACAGATACTGGACACAACACACACACACACGCACACACACGCACACACACACACACACACACACACACACACACACACACACACACACGCACACACACACACACACACACACGCACACACACGCACACACACACACACACACGCACACACACACACGCACACGCACACACACACCCCGACCAGCTCTTCATCATTACAAGTCAAACTCCAGATGAAGAGCAGACAGATTACAAAGGGATGGAGTGATAGGAGACCAGATAGGAAGAGACAGGACAGGGAGCCTCGACACTAATCTAAATGTCCTTTCCTATGATTGTCATTGGCATTCTGATAGACTGGCATGAAGCAGTACAATATGTCAAATGATACCACTCACTGTTCAGCCTGCTGTAAAGGGTAGACCTGTTTCCATAATGTCACGGGGGGAGAAAAACATCTCAAAAAGATGCTTCCATCAAGCAAAGCAAGGCCCTGCATCCAAAGAATCCATCAAGATCACTAAATGTCTCCAAAGGCAAATTCAATCAAATAGATTGTTCTTAACAGCCACAACAAAGCAGCGATACAAAAGAAAACAAAGAGGGTTTTTTCTCCTCAAAATATAAAAAGATAAAGAATTGATTTCTGTGAAGGGGATTCACCTCAGAAGAAACATTTCAATGCTTTGCTTTTATGTCTTTTTTCCTCCTTCCCCTCCTTCCTCTCCACTTTTCTTCTGTCTTCTGTCAAAAACAACTTGGGCTAACATCGCAAGCTGTCACATCAAGGCCATCGCCTGCATCTTACAAAGGGGGAGAATGGTGCAGTTGGATGGATCTGTGAAGCTCTCAGACACCAAACCACCGTTTACACACATGAGCTGCAGAGACTGAGGCAAAAAAGAGCTTTTCCCTCTCTTTAAGCCACTGTTTGTGGCCTGAGGACAAACCCATGGCACAATGAAGGAAGTTTTCCATGCAATACCTGAACAAATAGATATGGATGAAATTATTCAGCTTCTAGAAGAAATGAACTCTTTTTGAAAAATGCAAAAACAGTATGCACCTTTTTTGCTGTTGAATACTTTGCTTATCAACCATCAGATGCTGCAGTGGAGCTGCAACATGATCACAACGTGGTGCTCTAACAAAGTCTTTCATCATGTCTGAGTGGACACACACACACACACACACACACACACACACACACACACACACACTTTCAAACATCAGCAAATGCTTTCAACCATCAACATCATAGACGACAGATAAGTGAGCCCCCTTTTTTCCAACAACCACTGGGAGGTGAAGGCCTTGTAGTCAGTGACTACTCAGACTACTCAGTGATCAAAGACTCCAGAAAACATGACCCACGATGGATTATTTGAGAAGAAGTAAGGAAGCCAGAAGAACAGGTAAGAAAATGAGGGGTTGAAAGAAACATCGCAAAAAGCTGCAAAGGTGGGAAAGAGAGTCAAAGGTAAAGGAGAGCGTTAGCACACACTTAGCATCTGATCTGCCCCAGATACACAACATTGACCCTGTACAGTAGAGCAGTGGTGGACAGCACTAATATACTGCTGCTGAATGAAGAAGGTTGGTTAACTTCCTGTTTGCAGGTGACATCTGTGAATGTCCACTTTTAAAAAACCGACATGTGTCCAATTCCACATCAGGAGTTTGCTTGTGCACATCAGCTCATTTCTTTTTGGGATCTTTGGTCATGGACAACATCCCCAGAAATGTTCACCCAAATATGTCTTTCACTTCTTGGTTTATGCTTAAAAACAGCCCAAAACATAACTGTCTTTCTTGGTCGAGAAAATGATGAAAACACATCTTTTGCTTGATTCACATTCACATTTTCAAATGTAAAAGTGTAGAGTTAAGTGTAAACCATGAGCAACAGACATCTACAGAGTCTACAGAGTCTACAGGAGAATCATCCTCACCAAAACGGAGGGAAAAGTGTGAAAAATATTTCTCCATTAAGCAAAGAAAGCACACACCTTTCACTTCCTGTCAAAACTCCAAAGTAAAAGCTAAGTTAGGAACTGAGTCATTTTCAGTATAACATCACTTTTCTGAGTATGTGTTGGACCAGGTGAAGCTGATGCAGGAGCCAGATCAGATACCTGAGGCTGTGCAGGCCTGTGTGTGGAGTCTCATGACTGTGCCTCATTAATACACTGCATTTGTTAAGAATACGCTTCTGCCTCGTCCTTAAAGCAAAGATCTACTTGACAATGCTTCCATTTTTTTAACCACATGTGTCTGCGCTTGTGTTTAATCACAGTAAAGATAGTGTTTCACTGAAGAGAAAAGCCAAGGTCTGGAGGAGACAGTCGTGATACAACAGAATGTAAACACTGGGCGACAACGATATGATGCAAGACAGGAATTCAGTTTGACATGCCAAAGCATTTACTGCACAGGCTTTATTACACCAGTCTCAGGCATAATGCCCTATTAGCTAATGCTGGTAAACCATAAAAAACACTGCAGCTTACACTCATCTACGGCAAGTCACTGTAGACAATATTACACTGCTCTTCATGATGTTTAAAGTCAAACATGTAAATCTGCTTTTATGCTTTATTTCCTGACTCACACACTGTATGCCAACACAAGAGGAGAGGAAAGGTTGCGAGGAAAGGTTGAGAGGAAAGGGTTGATTCTGGTTGAAGTGTTGGCTCCGTCTGTCTATAGATTTTTCAAGAGAGGCGTCAAGACAAGTGCAGCCCTGTTCTTACCTGTAATGGCACAGGGGCAGGAGGGCGGGACGGGCTATTTCAATTCAGCCAAAGTGTGTCTGAGAAGGTCTAAAGTGTTAGGCATGTGAGTATTTGTGCGCGGGAGACAAGAGAAAATAGAGAGAGAGACAAAATGGTGAAGAAAAGCAAAAGGAGAAGGAGGAAACGAGTGCAAAGATCATGGCCGGACAAAAGGCAGAGGCTTAAAGTACAAAGATGACCACATTAGAATTTGAATCCAGGCCTTTGGAAACTCTTGGCTCTTAAAAGCCCCTAAAGTCAAGTGTCAACTATTATGTGCCATCAGTGGTGACACAGGGTCACAGAGCAGGACGGATGGGGTCAGCGATGGTGCTCAGCCTCTCTCAACATGCACCATTAAACAGTTCACCGTGCACAAAACAGAGCTGTCATTGGGCTGGAAAAACAAGCTCTGCAGTGACCAGGACGTCCATTTAGCTTTTTACAACAGGACAAAACACTGTCTCTGTGACGGGTGTTTAAAAGAGCACTTTATCGTATAAAGGCAAAAAATGACATCAGAGATTAAGGAAATATTCACTGTTAACAACGGTGCAGACAGAATATTTGTCATTTACACCTTCATTTATGGGCCGTTGCTGAATTCTCTCTACATTTTGGTCTCTTGCTCCACCCACTGCCAAATATCCAATAATGCATCTTGCAGCACTTAAACACACACGTTGCCAGAAGAATTGCTTGAGCACAGTGAGCTGCAGCTTTGGGTTGAAAATACAGAATGTTAGCAAACCTAAAAAAGCCTCACTACACCTCTCAAAAATGTCTGGAGCAGAGAAGAAGAAAAACAAGGGTCTGCAGTGGAGATGGTTTGAAATATACAGCAGGGAGGAAGTGGAGGACAGAGATGATGGACATTTCAACTCTCTCTCTTACATTCATAATCTTTTTACAGCGTGTTATTGACGGTGTCTCTGATCATGTGAGGATTCTCTTTCACTGTACAGTGTTTTGAGTTTAAAATGCTCAAACAGACTGAAAACATGCAGTATTTTGTTGCTAAACCAGCTCTGTAATTACCTGAAGGATGTTTTAATTGTTGCATGTTCTACTCTTAATATTAGTCCACGCTTTAGCGACTCTGCGAGTGAGATTGATTGGACAAATCATTTGGAATGATGGGGGAAAACGGGAGGCCTGCCAATCAGCCACGTGTGACAGAGTGACTTTGTGCATTTACAGCATGTGTGTGTGTGTGTGTGGCTGGTGGCGTGCCAGCACGCACGCAACATGTACATGTTTGCTGGCAAGTGTGTGCATGGAAACACACGCGTGTGAAAGTATATAGGGCTGACAGCTGGGCTTGTTCAAAAGGCTTACTGAGCATTCTGTCTGTTTTGGAAGAGCCAAGTTCAGTCTATCTGAACATGGACCTAAAACCTGTGTCAACAGCAGAGTAAGACTGAGGTAAACAGCCCTGAGTCAACATGTGATCAATGTGATCAGGAACATACCAACATGTGATCAGGAACATAGCAATGGAGGATCACTGTAGTACACAGAGAAGTTCTGGAGATGAAGTCAGAGGTCAAGAAGACAGAGTTTATAGAGTTGGTGAAATGTGTTTTTTTTTTCTCTGCTGGTATGTGTGTTCAGGTATTAACTCGTTTGTTTACGTGTGTACATTGAATGCTGGTGTGAGTATACAGTGCTGCACTGTGTGTGTGTGTGTGTAAACATGCGTGTCAGTCCATCAGCATGTCGGCGTCACAGCCCTTCACTAAATCCCAGATTAACAGTGACAGGCAGAGATCCCTCTAATTATCTCTTCCTGGACCACATGCAAATGGCAGAGCTGAGCACAGCGCAGCGATTGGCTGGGACAGCTCGGGCAGCGCCGACGGGCTAATGAGTTTGGCGACAGGATATATAACCTCATGATGTAGCACCAAATAACAAACCCTCACCGTCTCTCACACACGTCATAAGAATTTAGCTGATGCCTCGTCCGTCCAGCGTGACCATGTTTGAATAAATACATAAATATAAACAAATGTCTTCCTGAAAACAGACTTTAACAAAACATCTAAACATGTTAGTAAATCTTACAAAATAAAAGTTCTCAAACACCCACATAATGCATTTGAAGGGAAGTACTATTGTATATAATGTTTATATGTTCAATCAAAATGGATCATATTCCACAACTGTTTTTACATACATGTTAATCTGCGTGACTGCACCATTGACAAAGTCAACTAATGTGATTGCTGCTTTTCAACATGAAGTTCTCCTTCAAATAACCAAAGCATAACCTCCAGAGGATCTGAATAATGACGGCACATGGAACAGAATAGTAAGAAGAAAGCAGGATAATAGAAAAATGAACAGACGGTCACAGTCTGGCTCTTGACAATGGACTGCAGCACTCCGCTAAAAAGTCAACTGAGTAAATCAGCAGGAAATATGGCAACCACGTCAAACAATGGGCTATGTCTTGATCTGAGTCCCAGACAGTCCAACTAAACTGGTTTATAAAACTGGTTCCAGGGCTAAAATATGGAATTCTTTTGCTGATCAAGCTCACAAAAATAAATACCCAGAGAATTTTTAAGCACAAATTGCTTTAAATATCCAGGAACTCAGGTGAACCAGTGACAAAAATCTGTTTTGTTTTTGCCATGGTGGAAGTGGTACATCCCTGTTATTCAGAGGAATTCATTCATTTTTATATCACATGTATATTTGAGCAGCCTGTGTCTATGATTATTTAAATACAAATAATACAAACAATATTTTTAGAAACATGATTCGTAAATAATTTGAAAATACTGATTTTCAAACGGTCTAATAATCACGTCCCGTCATGATCTGCTACACTTTAACTCAAAGTAAAATGATGGACAGGTTGCTCTACATTAATAGAAACCATTCCTTTGTGTTATAAGATGCATTTATGAGAAACATTTGCTGAACTTGTGTATTAAATCACACACATATTTAGAAAAACCTGGGTTAAATAGCTGCTCACAAGGTTCATGTAGCTAAAAAAAAAGATCTTTGAAGATGTGGTGGAGCTGATGCGAGAGGCTCCGACTGAAGTCATCATCCAAATCCTGGCATCAGAACAAGAGAAATTCCTTCCTTCCAACAGCATTATACTTAAGACAAAAGCATAGCTTTCTGTTGCCCTGTGGAGCACTGTCTTTATATTTGTAGCAGCAAATACCCCAGTGTATCTGCAGAGCCTTGGGAGTTGCCATTTTTAATCAGGAACAGTGGCTTTGTCTTGTCCCTGTTCCATACAGCATTTCTACCATCCTTAGGGGCTTTACCATAGATTAAATGCTATTTTCCTTTAGCTCTGGTGTTGCGGAGTCTCTCCAACTATTTATTCACTCAAGGTTGGAAGTTGGAACAATCGCAGATGTAGCTATTTATGTTATGAAATCATCCAAAATGACAATTTTAGAAAAGAAAATATATTGAGGTCAGATGCGGGAAGTTCACAATCCACGGGGGATAAGCAGATAATCCTGTTGAGACGCTGTGGCAGAAGCACTGTGCACTAACAGTGCTGTCAGTGAACACTGATATTATTCTAACCATTGTTCACAATTGTAACCAATTTTAAACCCATTGGGATTTGAGATTGCAGGAGAGAAATGGTGATGATGTGTAATATTATAACCAGAAGGAGAACGGAAAAGTAATTTTCACATGACTGCATTTCCATGAAGGAGGCGTGCAACCATGAACCAAAGCACTGTGGCGACAGTACGCAAGGTTTACGCAACGTTTACGCAACGTTTACGCAACGTTTACGCAACATTTAGCAATTCATTTACACTTTTAGTTTTAATGACAAACACGTTCATCAACTACAGTGGGAGAACAAAATGGAGTCTTCTGTGTCGCAGCAGTGTGCAGCGATGACTGATGCCTCTTGTCTGTACAATGGTTTGACCATGACCACTCTCTGAGAAGATGGATTTGCTTCGACCCTTCAGATCGTTTTTAGAGGAACAAGACAAATATTTCAGATGTATCACACTGAGGCATCACGCTGGAGGTGAGAGGAGGTAAAGGGAGACTGAGAGATAAATACAACAGAGAGGAAAGAGAAGGGGAGGGGAGGAAAAGTGTGGCCGACCGGCCTGGCTGACAGTTGACTCTGTTGGATGTGACTTTCACAGTCTGCTGGCGGTTTGTGTGGAAGCCATCACATCTGTGACTGGCCGTTTGATTAATGAGCCTCTCAGCTTGTCTGTGCAGTTTGAGGAGGGGCCACGGCCTTTTCCCAGGCATCACTGATTTATTCGCCTTTGGAGCAAACCTCCAAATATCACACACACACACACACACACACACATAGAAATATAAGCGTGAACATGTACACACACACAGTCAAGACACATGTACACAGTGTACATGTTTTGCATATAGCTGTATAGAAGTTATCAGAGTGCAGATACATGCAGGCAAGCATGGAAACAGAGTCCCTCCACCACCTGCTTTTGGCTAATGAAAACCTCAGTGTGTCAGTGCTGTCAGTGCTGTCCAGAGCAGCAAAGACAAAACCCGGCGTGTAAAACCAAGCCCACAAAAGATGTTTTCTGTCTTCAGCAACACAAACCCTGGTCCCAGCTGTCAGTCAGCAGAGAGGACACACAAGGAGATGGACGGCAGAAGAAAGAAGCCCTTCCTCAATGACACATCACACTCTCCTGATTTTCAAAAGTGACAAGTCTTTTGAATTTCTGGCCTCGCAAGATGGAGAGCCTGATGATGGTTCAAGAGTGTTTCTTCTATAGCTATTTTGGCAGCGGCAGCAGCCCTGAAATGTCACTCTGGCTAACCTTGAAGCTCTTTCCTCCCGCGTTGTTTAATGCTTCCAAGACTACAGCTACCAGCTGCTCAAAATGCTACGACAACATCACCCTTTAAGTCAGATAAATGATTCTAGAAACACATCCAGGTACATAACTGTGAATTAACATGTGCACACCCTCACACGTGCACACGCAGCCAGACACAAACACACCAGCACACACTCCCTCGTTCCCTGAGGCGTAAAGTAAGACCATTAATCCAGACACACTGAGATCCAGCTTCTCCCCAGGTTGATCAGAGTCCGTGGAGGAAGACGAACATTCTGACATATTTGTTTTTATTTTATTCCCTGAGAAAAAGACCCGCCATATGGCAGCGCCCAGGAACAGATGGCGATTGCCCACTTCCTGAAAGCACAAGTGTCTATTGCCGCAATTTAAGGAGCCGCTCAAGCAAAAGAATGCCACAGACTGGCATTTTTCCACAAACTGCTATTGTTATGGACCTGAGGGGTAACAGCAACAATACGAGAATGCAAAGGAAATGCTTAAGTGTTCAGTATTTAAAGAGTAGCTTACCATTTTAAGCTAGCAAACCTATGCTGCTAGCAGTGAAATGTTCCACACAGGGACGTGGAGCAGTGGAGCGCTGGTGTAGATGTCAGGATGAATGTCCTTGGTTGAGATTAGAGCTTTATGATGGAGTGGAAAAGGCGCCCTGTGACACATGAAACTTCATCTCTCATTCCACACTGACCCTATCACCAGGGTCACAGGACCTTCACTGACACCACACTCCCAGAAAAAGTCTGAAAAAGTCACCTTGGCACATGGCAGTTCAGATGTGACTTCACACTTCTTCTTTCAACCACAGATTTGTGTTGCTTCTGTTGGATGGAAAAGAAAAATGACGACAGTTCAAGAAGGCGTCAGAGAAGAAAACCATGGTCCAACATCGCTCTGATTAATCCCAAAGACTTTGTGTTACTTTCTGTGTTTTTTTGTGTGCAGAACGATGTTGTGAAAGACTGACAAGTGTAAAGAAGGTTGTAAAGAGGGCGTCCAAGGACATAGTAGAGTGTCATTCATAGATCACCAGATGAAGAGAAAACGTTGGTATCAGTTGGTTCTCATTGAGCGACAATGGGCAGCACATCAAAGTCAGAGAGTGAGTCTGTGGAGACACATTTAACTCCTGTACATCATGGAAATAACACAAAACCTCAGTGTGCAAATCATTCAGAGAGAAATGTCAAGAACATATTTAACCTGGACATTCCATGTCATTGACTGTGGTTTCTGTAAAAGGAGATTTACTTTGAGCTAATGAGACTCCTGTTAGAATAAGAGAGTAAATACACATCAGAAATATTCTCCAGTCCTTTTCAGACCTGTCCACTCTTCATACTTTTTCTTTCCTTTGACGCAGAATATTTTATAAACGCTAAAGTGTTCATTTATCTCTCGCTCAAATGGCAAACACCTGTGACATCACCCACAGGAATCTGAACTTTTTGAATTCTGGTGATTTGGTTCAGGTTCTTAGAGCTGCAGCCCTCTGTGCCACACCTGTCGTTTCATGGCCTGCTTTACTGGATGAACGTAGACGAGGCGTTGATTACGACTTCCCACAAACCAGTCTTCCATTTTCTCTGCAAACTAGGGATAAAAAAAAAGTTCCACACGTCTTCCATCTATCTATCCTAACAAAGAGACTGCCAAGAAGCCAGGTCAGCCAGTCAGGCAGCCAACGAGTCAGCCGACGAGTCAGCCAGTCAACCCTGGGGGTCCTGGGGAGTATTAATCAGTCTGGTTTCTGCTGAAAAGCTCAATCTGCACATGATGGATGAGCCATCACACTGAGGGAAGTGAAGTGACAGGTGACACAGAAGGACACACACACACACACACACACACACACACACACACACACCTGTATAAATCCACTCTCCCTCCTGTCTGGACTGTGATGTTACACTGTCAAGGTAGCAGGGTGAAAGTGTGTGTGTGTGTGTGTGTGTGTGTGTGTGTGTGTGTGTGTGTGTGTGTGTGTGTGTGTGTGTGTGTGTGTGTGTGTGTGTGTGTGTGTGTGTGTGTGTGTGTGTGTTTATGTGTCACAGCATGTGTCCTGCTCTGCTAATGAAGTCATCTGAGCAGTGATTTAACAGCCCGGGTGTAAAAGCCCAGCGCCCTTAACTCATAGCCTCGCTCCATTACAATGTGATATAAACCCTGTGCACAGTAACGTCCTGACACTCTAACAATATATAGGAGGCCAATGAGACGCTGCTAACTCACACACACATGAAGGGAAGTCATTCAAGGAGACTAAAACTTAGAGTTAGAAACTACAGATCAACACAAGGTCAGGATTACAGGTCTTTCAGTGCAGTTATGACTCATGCTGTCTGTGTGAGTCTGTGTGTAAGTGTATAACCTGTGCTTTGCCCAGCAACACCAGGCAGCAACACCAGGCATTTGTTGTGGAGCCTCTGTGAAAAGCGCCGAGGGCTCTTCAAGTCTACAGCATTATCCTTATCTGCACTAACAAATGGATCAGAGGATTCAACATCAGTGAGCTTAGCCCGTCAATGGCCTTCTGCAGCCTTCTCCAGCTCCACAGATATGTTTGAGTCGCAGATGGATCTGAGGAGAACTCCTGACAGCTTACACGACGCAGCCGTGAACTCACTTCCTGCTCCGTGTGAGCGTCTCAAGACCTTCTGCAAATCCTCCGTGAAATCTGCTCCTCTGTCCCGACAAAGACCAGCTAATGAGGCAAATGACAGAATCTCACAAAGTCTGATTCTCTGAGATTAGAATGAATTATATAACCTTTACCCCTCCACCCCCCCCCCCCCCCCCCAACACCCCTCACACTACCTTCTTTCCTCACACTTTTTGGTGCTTTGTCAGTAGTGATGCTCTCTCTCTCTCTCTCTCCATGTCAATCACAGTCTCAAACTGTGAGTCCAATCTCTCTTCACCCCCTCTCTCTCTCTCTCTCTTCACCCTCTCTCTCTCTCACTCTCTCTCTCTCTGACTCCACTCTCCGTTCAGTTTGTATTCATGAACGCCCCAACACTAATTTGGCTCAGTCAAGCAATGACAGTATCTGTTTTAACATGCAACGCAGCACCATATACAGGGCAGGAGTGTGTGTGTGTGTGTGTGTGTGTGTGTGTGTGTGTGTGTGTGTGTGTGTGTGTGTGTGTGTGTGTGTGTGTGTGAAGATGGGGTAGAGGCATGACGGCGACAAAGCTCGTCACAGCACAGCGCTGCGTACTTCACCCTTATTAGACCTGTGTCCTTGGCAGATGCAGAGCTTGCCCTTTGTTATAAAGGTGTGTGTTTGCATATGTGTGTGTGTGTGTGTGCGTGCGTGTGTGTGTTACAATGACGGTGATTTAGAATGGATTGGGCGTAGGCGTGGAGACAAGGTGCAGTAGCCCCATGGCTCCCTGATAGCTGGCAGCGTGACAGCTGTGAATGGAGAACAGGGAACAGCCTGAAGTATTGCCATCTAATATGTGTCACATACCTGCATAAATATTTATGCTCGTTGCAGAGCAGAACAGGAGAGGAGGAGAGGAGGAGGAGAGGAGGAGGAGGAGGAGGAGGAGAGGAGGAGAGGAGGAGAGGAGGAGATGGAGGATGGGACGAGAGAGGTGGACTTGGGTGAAAAACTCTTCAATCAGCTGACACTGAGATCTGAGCAGTAGATACTCTCTTGTTTTTCTCATGCACATCCACAGCTATTCCTATATCTGTCTCAAGAACACTAAAGAACTCAGACAGGAGGAAAACCTCAAATCCACCACAATCAGTCACATTTACAAAGACAGGAGCGCCGTGATTCACTAACCTGTAATCTGATATCTAACATCATCTTTTTCTATTGAACACAGTGATGAAGAGCAGCAAGGCTACACAATCTCTACACAATCCCTACCTAATCATACACAATCCCTACACAATCCCTACACAATCATACACAATCCCTACACAATCCCCCACTGACTCCAGCTGATGTTGAAAGGATTCAGAGATGGAAATAAAACCCATCTTTGTGTGTGTAAAGACACAAATGACAGCTAAACACAGAGCTTTTCATGAAGTTGAACTATGTTTCAAAACTTTAAATTGTGATCTCGTCTCCATGTTCTGACGAGATAAACTGAATTATTTTCAATCACTTTTTTAGAAGCCATTTTTACAGACTTACCTTTTCTCCGATCTGTTTTTACGTTAATCTTTAATCTTGTATTTGCTCTGCTGACTTTTTATTTTTCTTCTCCATATCCAGTGACATCACTGCTGAGACGTCTTTCATATACATTCACTGTACAGTTTATTTAGAGTATTGTGTTTTTTTTGTGTGCATAATGACAATAAAGAATACTTGAATCTTTTATCATTTTAGTCCCTGATTATAATGTTAAAAATAAAATGATGATAATTATTATTTTTATGATGATGAATTGTATTTTATTTGCCTTAAATGTGCTAAATAAATAAATGTTCTGATGATTATTAGCCTCCTCTGTGCAGGAGTGAGACAGAAACACCTGTGAGGACGATGATGATGATGATGATGATGACGATGAACACTAACACAGGAAACCCCGTCTTACCTGTTGGCGAGCAGAGTTTTGAAGGTGAGCGGACTCACGCCCTGATTGGCCGACAGCAGCCTCGTCCAGTCCCACGGCTGGTCCACCACGGCACTCTGTTGATGTATGAGGATAGCACATTGTTAGTTATTAATCAGGGTTAATAGCATCAGTGCATTACTGCTCCAGCTGGGACCCACTAACAAAGAAGGAGGGGGGTCCCCAGTGCAGGCCACTGACACTGGGCCATCAATCATGTCCGCACAAGAAGGTTTTTATTCCAATAAGACAGCAATTAATTTATAAATCCATTTGGGGGGATGTAGCCATCATTTATAGGAAGATAAATCAATTTTGGGAGGGAGTCGTTACTCTTGTGAAAGCTCAGTTCACTCAAACAAGCCCCTCCCCTCGTCCCTCTCTCTCTTCTGTACTTAGACAAACACACAGATGAACTCGCACCATATTGGAAAAGCAAGTCAAAATCTGATTGCTTTGATTGTCAAAATGTCACTCTCAACTGCAGGCTGAGGTTTATTGACTAAAGTAAAAGAACTCCACTTCTTTCCTCCATCCATCGTCTCTCTGCTCTTTCCTCATCTGTGATTGATGGACGGAACTTTTCTCCCTCCTCCTCCTCCTCCTCCTCCTCATCCTCCCTCCATTTTATTTGACAAACAACACAGGCACCTGAAGCGGAGAAGGCATTTTAATCATTCTCTTAATAGGATGTTTCTATGCAAAGCTATGCAGCCCTGTGATCAGCTCAAAAACAGGCCGAGCCTCAGGATTCAAATGTGTCTGTTACTGCAAAACAACTGCAGCACAAATGTATAAATAAACTGTGTAGAAACAGAGAAATACTGACCTTTATTGATCATTTTCTCTGATATCAATTAATACAAGACAAGACAATAGAATAAAAATAATCTCATCTGTGAGAAGATGTGTCCTCTTTAAGAGAGAAAATATAATCTAACAATTAGGTTAAAACACGGTGGTGAAACTCGTGGGGATGAGTGTGAGGTAAAAGTCTCACAGAAGAGAGACTTTCCCTTTAACATTAATCACTTTTCATGTGAAAGAGAACTCCTCTCATCTTTTCACCTTTACTCTGCTCTTTCCTTTACTCCTGCACAGGAAGAAGACAGCGACCTATGGAGAATACGGGAAACTGAGCTCCAGAAAAGAGCCGGCAAACTTCAGAGAGAGCCACAGTTTTCAGTTCACCAGAGACTTTCAACACCTTCTCACCTTCAACTTTAAGACTCTCACCTTTGGAGAAAGTTAACATCAACTGAAGAAACTCTAAGAACGAGTCTAAACATCATTTTACAAATAAAGATGGCACACATTTGACAACAAACCTGATCCATCTTTTTCTTGCCCACGTGGTCAAACTGGTGAAGAGGGTTGAATTTGACAGGATTCTCAGAGCAGAGGTCAAAGTTCACCAGGTCCCGAGGATCATTGGTCGAGTCTGTGCCGCCGCTCAGCTTCAACAGCAACATTTCCTGAGATCAAAGGTCAAAGGTAGACACAAAGACAGAGAGAATGAAGCTGTGCCAAACTGTGCCAAACTGTGCCAAACTATACAGAAGCCTCTGCATCTCTTTACTAAAACCTGTGTGATTTTACTCTGCTTCACTTCAGATCACAGCTCATGTCCACATGTTGTTAAATGACTTCCTTGAGTTTTTAAGCTCCTACCAGATTTTTAAAGGTGATATTTACTTTAAAATGCAATATTTCTTCAGGCGAGAGAAACAATCCTTTATTTATGCTGAGATTTTTTTCTGTTCTCTTTATGATTATTATTATAATATCATTCACATAGAGCTTGTAAACTCTAGTTTGGGCAGAGGTTAATTAACAGCAGTAAAATCAAGCTGTTCTGATTCTAAACAACAGTAGAGCTCGTCAAGAGAAACATGTTTGAAGATACTTTCTAATTTGGCTTTTAGCAACATTTGCTGTAGTAACTTCATGCTGTTGCCTCACGAGTATCATCAGTGAAATAATAAGTGTGTGTGTGTGTGTGTGTGTGTGTGTGTACAGTTTGTCTCAGTGTGTACATGGACGTCCTGGTGTGAATCCACATCATTCTCATCCGTCAGCTTGACATGGCCTCAGAACCACCTCCCCCCCCCCCCCCTGACCTGTGTGTTCTTGCCTCTCGACCTTGGGGTGGATGGAGATACAGGAACTGGAGAAGTCAGAGTCTGCTCTGCCATCCCATAACCAATTCACATTCTTAGAGTTGTTTGTGGATTCCATCAACAGCAGCATAATGTACAGTATGTGGTGCTAATAATTGTGTTATTCCACGCTGTGACCTAACAGGCTACAGGAGGACCGAACACCACCGACCTGTTTCAGACACTTTTACTGTAACTTTAGAATGAACTGTGTATGAGAGTGAAATCAAACTTTTTCCTTCCTTAAAGTGGACAAACTTCAACAGACAAAAGCACCTAAAACTTCACCGCGTCACAGTCGCTCAGTAGTCAAACTACTTTTGAAGCTTTTGACGCAGTCATTCCATTCACTGGTAGCAGAGTAAAATGTTACAGTCAGTCAATAAAACCTCACTCTCATGTGATCGAGTCAAAACTCCACAGTCTGTTCTCCTGGAAAGTTTCACGTCTTTTTCAGACAAACAGAGCTGCTGGATGTGTCACGTTTAATGTCGTCCTCCACTGGTGTCACGTTTAATGTCGTCCTCCACTGGTGTCACGTTTAATGTCGTCCTCCACTGGTGTCACGTTTAATGTTGTCCTTCACTGGTGTCACGTTTAATGTCCTCCTCCACTGGTGTCACGTTTAATGTCGTCCTCCACTGGTGTCACGTTTAATGTCGTCCTCCACTGGTGTCACGTTTAATGTCGTCCTCCACTGTTGTCACGTTTAATGTCGTCCTCCACTGGTGTCACGTTTAATGTCGTCCTCCACTGGTGTCACGTTTAATTTCGTCCTCCACTGGTGTCACGTTTAATGTCGTCCTCCACTGGTGTCACGTTTAATGTCGTCCTCCACTGTTGTCACGTTCAGTGTCGTGCTTCATTGTTGTAACACAGGTACGACGTTGGGCACCGCCCACAACCTGACCACCCAGTAAAGGTACTGTTGTCAAACACAAGCCTCAGTCAGGACTTTAAAGCGGAACTAGACCGGAAGTTCCTATTATAGCTGTTTTTTTTTGGTGTGTATCTGCGTCATTACCTTGTTTATGAAGTCTGACAGTTCAGCCATTGCTGAGAACGTTGTGTTTTATTGTAATCTTGGGGCTCAACGAGATCACTGAAAATCCCGTAATAGTTACGTAAACAGTGGTTCTCCTGAACAACCGATCGTCCTGCTCCGGGCACTAGTCCGGGCACATCCGGTTACGTACATTGAACCACAGAAGAAGAATAACGTCCGTTGTGGAGGTGTTTCACGAGCAACAGTGTCTTCTGACTCTGGGTCTGACTCCGGTTTAAAGTCATAAAGGGACTGTGGCGGGGAGTCGTGACGAAGCTATTTTTAAACACTGTTAAAACAATGTTTTGATAATGAGTAGCAATGCATCCACCGCTCCAGAGAGGGAGCTGTGCTTCTGAGAGCTGACGTGATAGATTACATCACTTCCAGATACCTGGCCAATCACAACACAGGTGGGAAGGCTCTACGCTGGCTGGCCAATCACAACACACTCTGTCTTCTCGGGCGAGATTTATGGCTAAAAATAGCTCGACTGACAAGCGCTTCGAAAAGGACAGATTTCAATCGGCTCGTTTACATCAACTAGGAGGATTTTGACCATAAAAACAAGTTAATATATGTAAGTAGACCTCCATAACTCACATATATGTGCAACAGGACCACTCTATGTGACCTTTAAAGTTTTAAAGTAGAAAATGTAAGACACGTCCACAGAAGATGTTTCACTTTGATTTTTTATAAGATAAAAAAAAGAGTGTTTTATACAAACTTCCCAAAAGTCCATTATAACTTTAAGACCATTTTCACAAACTGCTCATTTAAAGGTCTAGTGTGTGGTTTATTGACTTATATATCACCCAGAATCAGGCTCTGACTGTATTTCACGTCCATCATGTGTGGTCATGTCACTTCTTCCTCTTCCATCCTTTAGGGGTCACCACAGTAAAAACCTGAGCTGTCACTCAAAATCCTGATTCTGTCCATCATGTCATCAACAGACAAAGCAGTCAGAGAATGATTTTCATGTTTTCAAGCTGAAACTTACTGTGTAATCAAAGAAGAACGAATGTAATATGAGATGGAGTACGCAGGGTTAGAGCGTGAGACTGAGGTTTATACCTGCATGTGTAAAGATATGTGGTAAGATGAGACAAATACTTCTTAAACTCTGGATCTTTTAAGAAAAGTTTGACTTTACTCTGACATTTTATTATATTACTGTCAGAAAGTATGTGTTTCATTCTGTTTAACCTGAGTGGTGAGTTTAAAACATCGGAAATCACAGTAGGTTTGCACTGTTGAGGTCTCCTGAGAAACAGAAGATCGGAGCGAACACACACACACACACACACCCCCACACACACCCCTCACCCTCTGTCTCTCCCTGGTGAACAGCCTGCGGCCTCAGGCCAGCAGCCACCTAATTGCTGGGGAGAGGGAGTGCTTCCCTACCTCATTGCCTTGGATGATGTGATAGATCTGCCTCAGGTAGTCACTGCCACCTGCTTTATGGCAGAGCTCCAGCAGCATCAGGCCTATTTTCTGCTCAGTCAGTTCATCCGCAGCGACTCCGCTCTCCCCATCTCGCTCAAAGACGCTAAAAAGAGAAAGAGAGTTTGGAGAAGGAGACAGAGTGAGGCCCAGAGAAAGGAAGTGATTTATTCTGCATATTCTTTTTAAACATAAATGTAAACATGGAAAAGAGCATTAAAGGAATCAAGGTGAACACAGTTAAGACACAAAACGGTCTAAACTATTCATGACATACGGGGGGGGGGGCGGGGGTGTTGGCCGAAGGATGCTGCTGCACTCAAAATGATTTGTGTATGTGTCGGTAAGTGTGTGTGTGTGTGTGTGTAATTGTGTGTCAAGGTCCTCATACATGTAGAGTCCTCAGCATCGTTCCTCTGCCCTGGATATCACACCAGCGTCCATCAAACCTTCTCCTTCACTTCCTGTCATTGTTCTCGCTCTCGCTCTCTTCCCTTTTGTAATTATACGGTGGCAGAAATGCTGTTGCCTGTCACAGCGCCATTGGCTGCTTGACATTGAGAGTGGCAAAGGAAGAGGAGTGGCGTCTCGCCGGCGTACGTACATCCCCTCATTCCGCGGCGTGGCGTGCTCGGGCGCCGCTGTTGTCGGCGACGGTGGCTGTGCATCCGTGTCAGCACCTGCACTGTATCCTTTCCTGTCCATCACTGTGCAGGTGAAGCAGATGATTGGATTCAGTCAGCGGGGTGATTAATGAGGGCCCCTCTGGATTTGGGACAGCCTATCAATCATGTCATTAGGGCCAATGTGCCCTGAAAGAGGCAGACCTCCGCCAAGGAATAACTGCATTCATCTTCATCTGTGTATGCATCCCGTCAGCCCAGCCAGGGTCACCATGATGGAGAACAATAATCTTCTCCTCTACAAATTACTTTGCAAAGACAAGGTGGGTGGTGTGTGTGTGTGTGTGTGTGTGTGTGTGTGTGGGGGGGGTTACAGTTGAGAGAGGGAAAGTGAGATGGGAGGGCTCACGAGGGGCAAGTGCTCTTTGTAACGGGTTATTTGTGTGTGTTTTATGTGTGTGTGTGTGTGTGTGTTGCCTCTTTAGGACATGTTCACGTTCAAACACTGACTTTGACTTTTTCAGATCGTCCTCATGAGACTAAAACCTGGTCCAACTGTTGTAGAACTTTCTGAGAGTTTCTGAGAGTTTTGTGTAAAGTGAGTTTGTTATATTTAAATGTTATGGTCAGACATTAGCATGAGGTGATGATGGTTAAGGGTTTAGTAAGAAAGTCCAAAATGAACACAAGTCAATGCAGGGTCCTTGTTTTGTTCACTCTTTAGGATCATTAACGGGATAAAGACTGACTACTGTAGTCCTCATGGGGACAAACGTCTGGTCTGATGAAGGTTAAAGGCCAGATGTGGAAGCAGTGCAGTGTGTGTGTGTGTGTGTGTGTGTGTGTGTGTGTGTTCTCTTTGGACTTGTTGGGTCCACTTCTCCCTCAGTGACAGTGTATTGTGATTGTTTACAAGCCAGGCGTCACATCCCTGTGAAGGTTACTTTAATGAATAGTAATGATGCTGCTGAACGCCTGCGACAGGTGATACATAATCACTGTTCTTTCACTTTTGCACTCAGCCCTCCTCTTCCTCCTCCTCCTCTTCCTCCTCCTCCTCCTCCTCCTGTTTTACAGCCCCCCCCGTCATGTGCTTTTTCCTGTTACTGAAACAAACAGCATTTCCTAGAAGCGGCCATAATCCACTCAGAGTTCTTCTTCTTCTTTTTAATTGCACATGTTGTGTTATGGCACTGAATCACCTTTTCATGAGGATGGATGCATCCTGACTTTGTTATGATGAAGTAAACGACCAGAGATGCAATTTCTGGGAATGAGCAACAAAATGCAGAGCCAAAGGTCAGAGATCAGCCAAAGTGAAAGCTGTTTTCCCATCACTGCAGGCCACAGTCAGTCCACTCACTCAGACAGTGTGTCCATCATTTAGCACAACAAACACATCTGACGTTCATTAATCCTACTCACAGAGCTTTCAGTGGAAAAATCAGCCTGATCATTCATCACAACTCTGATGCTTTCTCATTGTTTCAGTATCAATACTGAATATCAAGTACATTTGAATGCAGCGCCGGTCACTTTGATCAGCTTGAACCTCCTCCTTCGTCACACTATCAATCCTTTACATCTTCAAATTCATTTTATAAAAAGCAGAGAGAGTCTGAATAAAGAAATGCTTATTTTTGGTGCATGAGATGAATCAATACTAACTGTGAGTAATGATGGAAAACACACATTTACAGCACTTCCACGAATGAATGAAGACATTAATAGAAACTACATCAATAGTCCCTGTGGTTGACCTCTGACCTCTGGCTGAGTGCCTGTGGTTGACCTCTGACCTCTCACCTGTCTGAGCAGAGCCTGCGAGCTTTCTGCAGCTGCATGTTCGTCCATTTGGGTCTTTTTTCCTCCAGAGTCTGCAGCACTTTGAGCACCGTGGCTTTAGGGACGTTCTGACGGACACAAGAGACGTCAATCAAATCGACTCCATTAATGTCAGTGTTTAGCAGTGATTTATATTTATCATTTGAAGCTTAAAAGAAAACACAACATCATATTTTAACCATAAATGTGATTTAATTGTTATTGTTTAGTTTGTTTTTTATCATCTTATAATCCATAGTCAGGCTGTGAGTGTGATCTTTCTTGATTCATCAGGAAAACTTTCAAAAATGTTTTCATTTCACCTTAGTTTGGTTATTTTCTCCTCCTGAGGAGACATCACTCATTCTGGGGCTAAAAACAGTGAGAGTCTTAATCCTTTGTCCTTACTTTGTGTTGAGCGCCCACAGCAGCCTGCAGACACTCAGCCAGCAGAGACAGTCCGTCCTTTGCCCCTCGGTCCAGTGTCAACCCGCTGATCTGTTCCAGTGCATCTGCTTCCTCCAAACTCTGGATTAGGCAGCCGAGCAAAGCCCAGAGCAAAAGGCCGAGCGACCGAAGCTGCAGGGAATGCTGCGAGAGGTTCTTCTCTGCCTCTTGGAACAGGAAGCGAACGGGAAGAGGCACAGACGCTACAGCCAAGGGCAGGTTGGTGAAAATGAAAGACACGGCTTGGACAAGCAGAGATACGACCGCTGAAAGGAGAAGGAAAAGTGTTTCTGTTAGATTTGGAGAAGAGTGCTTGAGTTTATGAAAAGGTGACACCTGTCTGTGCGTACTCTCAGAGGCAGACTCTTTTCCACACGACTCCTGTGCCGTGTTGTACTTCCACTCCTTGGGTATTTTTCTCAGGACACTCTCTGGTAGATTCTGCTTGACCAAGGCTCCACTCAGCTCTTCTGTGGACGGCCATCCCATCACCATGGAGACCAGATGTGTCAGGAGGCCGCGGGTAGATTTGGTGACGATTGTCCGAACACAGCCGATGACCACAGGTGTCGTCCGTGTTGTGTCTGAGGAGCAGGTAAAGATGACCTCTGACCTTAAGGCTTCACAGCACACTCACTCATCCAGCTGTGAACATGCACAGGGTTCTAAAGCTAGGCCTTGGGCAGTGAGTGTGCTGCTATTATAGGATGCATATTTGAGTCTGTCAAGTCTATTTAAAGGTATAATCTCATTCTGTTGAATTTAATAAGCATATGTGTGTGTGTCGCCTGCAGTTAAAAACACCCTGTTTTTAATTATTTCAGAAATATAGATGCAGCAAAAACAGGGCTCTCGTTGCTACAGGTAAGAACGTTTAATAGCATTTTTATTATAATTCTGTTTTATTACTATAAAAATACCATAAATGTGAAGTTTCATGTTGCAGCTGAACATCCCTTCACTGCCGTTTGTTTTGGAGAACTTCTGGAGCCTTCAGTTAGCATCAAAACTCTGAAGATGGTCTATTGTAAAAACATGGTGGTCTAAAATGACTGATTATATAAAGTATATCAGGTGATCTGGTGTATATAATATACAGTAGAAGAGTATTCTCTCTGGAGTCACCTGTGACCTTTCACCTTAGACCCTTCAGCAGAACATGACACAGCTCTCTGTTTTCAGACTTCACATCACTGTGTTGATTTGAAGCTGCTGCAGTTTGATGAAACACGAGTGTAAGTCGGTCAGAAAGAGTCAAACTAACAGTGGATCATCTTTAAAAGTTTAAAGTTAACTCAGTGAACACTTTAACTATGAATAAGGACACTGAGGGAATCCTGTTCCCAAAAATGATAACAAAGCTTTGTCACAGGCCAATAATTAAACTCATTACTGTGTGAGGATAAATGCTTGATTGGATGACTTTGAGAATTCCTCAGCTCAACTGTTCTCTCTCTCTCTCTCTCTCTCTCCATCGAGTCCTCTCTTGCTTCGTCTCCATCCAAATACTTTTCTTCCAATCATCCTAATTTATGCTGCCATAATTACCCTCACACAGGAAATACAAATCAGCAGCAAAAAGAAGCTCCAAACTCCTCAGCAGAGAGAGGAAGAGTTGGGCAGTAATTACAGCCTCAGTCACGGTTATTTAAAGTCATGCTGTAGCTCACGTTCATACAACGTCAACAAAATCAAAATAAGAAAGATGAGTCGATATTAGTCACGAGGAGCATTCACTCACACATTTACAGGCATTTCATTTCCTGTTTTCAAAACAAGAAACAGCGCAGTCACAATATTCTGGATTCATAATGAGAATAATGAGAATGGGTGTTATCACTTAGATAAATAGCACACCATGAGCACAAAAACAACTGTGAAAATTGAGGATTTTTTCCATTAATAGAAGTTTTCAGATTTTTCTGCTTCTTAAATCCTCCATATAACAAATAAATCCTTTAGAAAACAGGTTGTCGTGGTGTGAACTAACCTGCCAGAGTGTAGAGATGCTCCCAGACCTGCTCCAGATGAGGCTGAAGAGCCTGAGTCAAAGCTTTAGGAACTTGATTCAAGTCACTGAAGAGGTGGAACAAAGCCACGATGAAGTCGTCTCCTCCCTGGAAACTCTCTGCAGACACGGCTGAAGCTCCGTCCTGCGACAAATCTGGAAGATAATAATCAAGAATTATACCCAAAAATATGTCAAGACAATGTACAGCATCAGAGCATGAAAACCATGTGTCTATATACTAATCATTCTTATCATTCCAATGGAAAGTTTGTGGAAATTTACCCCGATTTTTCTACCCTTTCCAACTGTATTTCGATGTGTTGTTATAAATGGTTAAATTAAAACAGAAGTGGATTCAGGAAATGTGATGTTCTGGAGCAGACAACTCCACAAGAACAACAACACAACAACAACACAATGACGGTGTGCTGGTCAGCGTAAAATCACCTTCAAAGCCCAGTTTGTTCTTTTTGAATAATAATAATAATAATAATAACAACAATGATAATCTCATGGTTGATGGAGGTCAGAGGTCAGAGGATGTAAAACTCCTGTGAAACATAAACTTCATGGAAAATATCAAGGCTGCGATCGCTGACACACGTTCACACTGAAGGTGAACAAAAAGCATCGTGAAAGAGACAAAAAAACACATCTGTGTCGGACAGAGAAAAGAAAAACAGATCTGAGGATCAACAGGAAGTGAAGAGGAAGAGGTTTGACAGCGTGTCCTTGTGTGTGTGTGTGTGTGTGTGTTGCTCCAGAGGTGGCAGACATCCAGCCGTCTGTCAATCTGCAGTGTGGGAGATGACAGCGATCAGACTACGAGAACGTTTGCAATACAGCAGTCAATGAAGGGGTGTGTGTGTGTGCGTGTGCGTTAGTGTGTGCGTGTGTGTGTGTTAGTGTGTGTGTGTGTTAGTGTGTGTGTGTGTGTGTGTGTGTGTGTGTGTGTGTGTGTGTGTGTGTGTGTGTGTGTGTGTGTGTGTGTGTGTGTGTGTGTGTGTGTGTGTGTTTGGGGGGGAGCTGTGATGGAAGAAGAAGGAAAAAAAGACTCAAGGCCAGATTAGCCTCTGCGTGGGGATAATATCCGTCAGAAACATTAGCATCACCACTGAAGGACTAAATTAATTCCTCTGCCTGTGTTCAGATTATTCAGATTATTGTTCAAACCTGATCAGAATCAGATTAATTACAGATGTGATTTAGTGGTTCACACTCATAACTGCAAGAGTCTGGAATCTGAAAGCAGCACAAATAACAAGCTGACTGTGGAGGGTGGACATAGACTTTATAGACTTTAACTCTATGTGATTCTCTCAGTTAAATACATCAACATGGTCCTAACAAGCAAGAGTCTAAAGAAGACACTGATGGTGAAGCTGAGGACAGCTAACATGATCAGGACATCAGGATCGTCCAACACCTGAATCAGAGAAGACACTTCCTGTCTGAGCGACAGAGACTTTGACCATTGTCCAGAAAATCAAACTGGATTTGCTTAAAATCTGATGTGAGCTGCAGTGTAAACAAGGCCAGAGTAAATATGAACATAGAACATCCTTAAGGAGAGGCTGATGTGGATATCAGGTGTGGCTGCAGTGGTCTAAGGAAACAGGGCTTTTGAGGAGATCATGACAGGTTAACTCTTTTAATAATGATGTGATTACAGAGCAGCAGATGACTTCAGTGTTCAGTCTCTGCAGACTCTTCACTCACTGTGTTAGTGTTAGTGTGTGTGTGTGTGTGTGTGTGTGTGTGTGTGTGTGTGTGTGTGTGTGTGTGTGTGTGTGTGTGTGTGTGTGTTTGAAGGATTTTGCAAAACTAAAACCCAGTTTTAAATAAATCCCTTTTATCTCCCTCTGGACGTGTTATGAGTCACACAGATTCAGGGTTTACTCTTTGCTGCATCTATTTATCAGGTAAAAAAACACTGTTTTAACAGATTTATAACTTTGAATAAAAACAACAGAGTCTTCACTCACTGCCACTTTATTAGGTACAAAAGAAAGACGCCTGATAAAGAGTCAGGAGCGACAGTCACTGTGGTCTGTTGTTGCCCAAGGCATCAGGGAACGACCACCAGGGGGCCCCCTAGAGCATTCCAGTATCTTACTAACTTTAATTTGATGTTATTGTTTGTACCAAAGTCAAGTCTAAGTGTCGTTAAAACAACCTGAGAAAATACTGATGAAGGAACGCCAACATCACACTGGTACGTACGTCTTTAAGAAGAAGATGTTTAAATGAAGTTAGCGTTTACTCCTCTGTGTAAAAATCTCAGTCACTCAGAAGCTTCTGAAATACTCAGATCTGCTGACACCAACCACTCTGTAATGTTCACGTAAATCACCGTTCTTCACATTCTGACTTTCAGATTTAACTCCAGCAGATTCTAGAGACCAGTTGTTCTTCACCTTCAGACCAGGACTCCAGGTGAACCCCTGTCCTGATCTCACCTGGAGCCCAGGTTGAGAACCGTAGTTCTTCATGTCTCCATCCTTTAAAGCCCTGAGCTGCTGTCATGTGATTGGCTGAGACAGATTTGTCATCACTAACAGCTGAACAGCAGGTGTACCTAATAAAGTGACCACAGAATGGTGTGAGTGCAGTCTCTTATAGCAGTGTAGACATTCTGTCAAGCTGTTCCTTTTGTCTGTCTGCTTCCTGGTTAATTAGCCCGTCACCATGATAACGCGTGAGAGTCAGCGTTTCCAGCGTTGATTTACGGCGAAGCTTCGCAGAGACTCTGAGATCAGACTCAGACCAAGCGAGAGAATGAGACAGTGAGAGTTGTTATTAATGAGGTCGCTATAATGTGAATTAATGTGCGAGTGCACAACAGTCTTTAAAGGTTAGACTGAGAAGTAAGAAAATCTTTAAAGGTCAGCGTGTGTGCTCCGCCCGGGCATGTTGAGTGTTTATTACTGCGCTCTATTGATTTAGTGATGATGATGATGATGATGACCAAGGTGAAAATGATGATGATGATGATGGCAAAGATGCTGATGATAACTTCATAAAATTGATAGAGCTCATGTGAGGTCTATATAATTCACTTAGGATCTTAAAGCCATAATTGAGTCACTGATAAACATGTTTCATACGCAGCAACTGCACCATCAACCTCCAGGCTCTGATTTTAGAGAAGAAACTGCAGCGCAAAACATTTTAATATTAACACAGTTAACACAGTTAACACACACACACAGACTTACGAGAGTTTTGCAGGAGGATTCTGAGCAGGTGACACTCTCTGTACAGCAGCATTCGTAGGAGCAGCTTGGGATTGCAGCCGGGGTTAGAGGTCAACAGCCTCATCTGACACGCGAGGGCGACGTCGCCCTCAAAGCCGTTTCTGAGAGAATGTGACAGTTGTGCAGCGTCAGGTGAGAGAAAATAAGCAGTCACTTCCTCCTGTGTCAGTCACTCCCAACACCAGCTTAGTCTGCAAATGCTTTCACTCCTGCTGACTTATAGTCTGCACCGGGAAGGAATTAGCTGTAATCTGGGCCAGATAAAAGCAAATTAACATTTGGTCGTCAGCCAAATACATGAATATACAGCACGAGCCCACACTCCTACATCTTTTGTATAAGCCACAGTCTGCAGCCAGCTGTGGGTAATGAGCCGTGTCCTTGGTGTGTGTGTGTGTGTGTGTGTGTGTGTGTGTGTGTGTGTGTGTGTGTGTGTGTGTGTACCCTTCAGTGTCAATGCATGTTGTTATGAATGTGTGCAAGTATGAGAGTATGCTGACGTGTGTGTGTGTGTGTGTTACTTTATACGTCTCAATAAAACCTACTGTCGGGAATGGTCTGAGTTTGTCTGAGGAGCAAAGACGCGGGAGGTGGTACAGTGTGTGTGTGTGTGGGGGGGGGGGCAGCGAGCGTCCTGCTGCTTGACTGAAGAAAACTATTCCCTCATCTGACAGCACAATTTATGATGTCACTGGTTCTGCAAATCCAGGAGAAATCCTCTTTTAACTGCTCTGATAAATCTACCCGTCTACAGCACAGGGTCAGCTTACACACACACACCCCTACACACACACACACACACACACACACACACACACACACAGACACACACACACACACACACAGATGCTTACTTTACAGCCTGTAATGCTGGGTGATTTATTTATGTGCTCTGTGATTTTATTATTGTTTTATTTAATAACTATAACAATGGGTTTCATTTTTAATAGCCTGGGGAAAGATCTGGCCACAGAGGCCAAGTCCTGGATGAGGACCCAGTGGATCTGGCCCTGGGCCACTGGCTGGGGCCCCATGGCGCCTTAGCATGCAGGCAGGAGGTGGGAGCAGAGAAATAAAGAGGTCATAAAAACAAACTCATTTCAGCTCTCCAAAAGTTAGGCGCACGAGAGCGGGGGTTAGTTTGATTTGTGCTCCATCAGCACGCCATGACATCACCTCTGGCTGTGAGGGACTGTAGCGGTAACTGGACACACATGTACCCACATGTACACACATGTACACAGATATACAGTACATGTAAAAGCGTGTGTACTTCATAGCGCTGTGTGTTGACACCTCCAGTGTAAATCAAACATCATAAACATAAACAACATCACTTTTTTCCTTTTTCCCTCCTCCTCCTGCATCTGTGCTGCATTAAAGAGGAACTCTGAGCACTGAGTGTGATTGTAAACACTCTGCTACACACACACACACACACACACACACACACACACACACACACACACACACACACGTGTGTACCTGCTCTATGACCGGTGATCAATGGTGTGATGCATGTGCTTTACATACCGTACGGCCTGTTCTGTGAAGAGGTCAGGGTTCACAGCGTTTAACCAGTGTACCACCACTGACTCCTCCCCCTTCACAGGGTTCACCACTGACTCCTCCTCCTTCACAGGGTTCATCACTGACTCCTCCCCCTTCACAGGGTTCATCACAAATGTCCTGAAGGGATTCAGAAGACATGAGGCATCTTTAATGTGCATAAAGACTCAGGTAGTTCTGTAGTTCACATACTGTACGTATGGTGAAAAAAAGCGTGTTTCTAAGGTTACATCAGCATATGTTTTCATTTAAAAAGATAAAAACAGTCATGCACACCCACACTAACATGGAGGAGGTTAAGAATCAAAGCCCACACCTGTGCAGCAGAGGCAGAGGTGCTGTGACGATGAGGAGGACGGTGAGGAGCTGCTGACACAGACTGTGGATGTGATGGATGATCCACTCTGATCCAGAAGCTGCAGAAGAGTTTGAGTTGACTAAGACGTCCACACTGTGACACACACTCCACAGAAGCTGCTCCACATACAGCAGGATCGCTGTGATGTCAACTCTTCAACACACAGAAAACACAGAGAAACACGGTCAGTCCACAGATACAGAATATTATGGTCTGGGCTTCACTGACGTATGTGTGAGTTCACAGAATCACCAGGTTTTTTGACTCAAACACATAAACCAACAGTGGTGAAGACTTAAACCTTTACAGGGCAGTACTTTAAATACAAGCCTCAACCTTACAGTTAGAGAAGACTTTTTACTTTTGTTTTTCTAAATGTTCTTCATGTAGAAAACCAATGTCCATGAGGGTACAACTGTATTCTGGTTCCACCCTCACACTGTGTCACAGTCAGTGGTTCTCGAGCTCACTCTCATTTAAACGCCCATAAATGTGTTTCCTGTCTGCAGAGAGCTGCTCATCATCACTTCTCTCCTCATTCCTGTTTCCCTGTGACTCAAAGATGAGATGATGGAGGAGACAGTGGTCATGTGACAGGAAACAGGATCTGCTCGGACTGAGCTCACACTCACCACTGAGCCGTCACCAGCTACACAAAGCAGACTGAGTGTTGACATCATGCTGAGCTACGTTATATAACTGCTCACTGTCTGTGTCACTGCTTCATCCTCTCACTGTGTCACACTTTAACCTGTTCATCGTCATCATTCAGTCATTCAGGAGGACGACTGTTTGACCCTGTGCTAACATTGAGGTCATTCATAACCTTCTGAGCTGCAGCACCAGGTCCACAGAGAGAGAAACACTCCACAATAAGTATGGATGCAGCTTTAACAGTCAACGTAAAGGAGACAGTGATGTTTAATTTGTTTCTCTTAAAATACCAGATTTAAGTCACATTTTATTCTTTAGCACAAAGTCAGATTAATGATTCCGTCACATTATATCAATCAAACATGTATGAAGTTTGAAGTTCTAGCTACAGAGAATATTACTGTGTGGTTGAAGACACAAGAGCTACAGAGGTCTATGGTGTAAGGTCTATGGTCATTGAAGAGGTTCACGGTTCACTCTTAAGACACTGAGTCACATGATCATCATCAGCAGACTCATTTATTGAAGAAGCTCTTAAAGCTGAGGCTGAACTCGTCTCCTCACCTTTACAGATGACACATCTATTACTAAACATAATTTAATATTGTGAAATATATATATGAAGACAAACTAAGGAAAGCATTGTATAATAACAACCTGGTGGTACTAAAATCATAAATACTGTTTGAGTGTGTGATCAGAGAGGAGCTGATGAAGTTTGTCCAGTATTAGACCAGTAAAGAAACTCACACACCACAGTTAGAGAAACAGTTTGAGTTCATATGACAGAGAATGATTTTTATCAGATACCTGTGAGGTCAGAACACGATGAAGTACCTGATCTGCAGATGTCTCTTGTAGGATGGACGGGCTCTGGAATACCTCTGCACCAGCAGCTGCAGAGTCTCTGACAGAACCTGAGCCAGAACCTCAGAGGACACATCAGCAGGAAGGACGGAGCACAGGTCACTGTGAAGCCCACACAGGAAATAGAACCACATCTGCAGCGAGAAGGAACATCGTTCACCCTGTGGAAGGAAAGAGAGAAGGAACAGATGAAGACGTTCTGTGATATGGACTGTGACGTTAGACACACACACACACACACGCACGCGCACGCGCACACGCACACACACACACACACACACACACACACACACACACACACACACACACACACACACACACACACAGTTAAATGCTTTTATTCGGATCCAAATTTGAATGGAAGAAGAAAGTTATTTTTCTGAATAAAGTCAGTAAAGACTGAGAGCAGAGCAGACAGACAGAGAGGGAGATTACTATCTTTTCCTTCATTGAACTTCACCTCCTCTGCTTCTGAAATCCACATTTATCCTCCAATAATAAACTGATGGAAGGAGGAGGAGGAGGAGGAGGTTACTGACACCTCCAAAAACTCCTCAGCTTCCTCTCACTTTATTCTCCACTACATCGTCTATGTCTTATTTTTGTCATTTAGAGATTTCTCGTTGATGTGAGCGTCACGCTCACATCAACGGTCACCGAGGATTATGTCCTGGATTAGCTCTCCATCCTCTGCCTGAGGACTCTGAGGACTCTGAGGACTCTGAGGACTCTGAGGAGCAGATGCAGATGTTCAATGAAAACCAACTGAAGCAGCTGTAACTGCACTGTTTGATTATTCATTCATATTCAACTTTATCAACTTTATCAAAGTACAAACACTATCTATTCAGACAATTATTACAATATTAATCTGTATTGTGTGTTTGTGTTTGTGTTTGTGTTATCTTACTGTTATCAGTGTGGCGTTAAGTGTCTTGCCCAAGGACACATTGAAATGTAGACTAAGAGGGCCGGGATTCTAACCCACAACCCTACAGTGGCTTTGTCATTTGTGTTTTCCTGCATAAATGAGTGCGATACGTTGATATATGAACTCGTTTAAATTTAAACAGTGTACATATTTGTTTATTCATTTACAGTTTTTCTTTTTTTAATAAAGTCACTTAAAGAGAAACAGTTGATAAATGATGACCTGGCTGAAGTCAAAAACGTGACTATGAAGTTTTCCTTTGTCAAGTTCTCGTACGTCGTTATTATAGCATATTAAATAAGTCTGTGTCAGCAGCTGTTTATGTGTCCATGTCGATATAAGATAAAGGAAAAAGCTGGAGAAGACTCTGTGGAGTCAAGACATAGAGCTGAAGATGGAATCCAGAAGATGGAAACACAAAACATCTACAGGTACACACATCAGAAATCAGCTGCTGCTGCTGCTGCTACTGCTGCTGAAGCTGCTGCTGCTGCTGCTGCTGCTGCTGCTGCTGCTGCTGCTGCTGCTGCTGCTGCTGAAGCTGCTGCTGCTGCTGCTGCTGCTGCTCACCCACACATTCATGCATTCATGTGTACAGATGCACAGGCGCTTGAACAAAGCGCACACCTGCACACAGCAGGTCTGTCTGACACCAGTGACCCAGAGAAGGAGGGAGGAACAAAGGGATGAAAAAAGGCACAAGCAGGGGTAAAGTAAGAAAGAGAGCGGAGCTTTAGATTGGTTTAAGGGCATAAAGGTAAGGAAAGTTCCAGAGGCCCGATGCTGTTTCCAGACGGTCCCAGTGTAGACTGCAGACTTCAGACAGCTGAATCCCTGGAGCCCCCGGGGCAGCATGGAAGCCACAGATGTTCTCAGGGAGCTCAGAGTATAGAAGGCTCCGTTAGACAAGGGAGCGTAGGAGGTAAAGGTGCATTGTGGGAATGAAAAGAAGAAGCCAGAAGACTCCAGAGTATCTCGAGTGTCTCGAATTATACAGAACAAGCCTGGCATTAAAATTCTTTCAAAACTAACGAAGTAAACGCCAAACTATACAGGGACTCTTTCATGAGTTACTGGCTTCACTGATTCACTTTCAACACCAGACACTCTTAAAAGGGACAGTTCAGCTTCTGAAGCATCACTCTCCTGCACCAAAGGGGTCATTAATCCTAGTCCTGCCTTCATCAGTTAACACAAATATATCATGTGATATTACTTCTTAACAAGCCTTGTTTTAAAGGCTCAAACTCAGTGACTAACACTAACCTAATGAAGCAGCTCCTTTGTCTCTGTGGACTTTGGTGTGGGAGAGTAAGTGGTTTACACACGTCACCTTCTAATGGTGAGAATCATCACAATAAGACGTCGTAGCCATAGATTCTAATTAGTGAAAGTCATCCCTGATGGCAGCCATGTTATCAGTGTGAGCCAGTTTCACTTTCCCAGTGGATCCATAGAGATGTTGGAGCACTTGGCCAAGTAAGTGTTGATAATTGATGTTAAAGAAATAACTGCACTGTCTTTATTTGACTATTTTACAGTCTAGTGTTCTTGATAAAGGGGAAACGTTTACCTCATAAAAGGGCTTAGGATCAGTCCAGTGGTGACTCTCTGCATCCTGAAGTATGCACACAGAGCAGACCTGGGAACAGTAGGTGGTCAGCTGATCTCTAAAGGCCTCCACTGTTTCCTGGTATTTCTGTATTGGCAGCAGAGTCAGTGGTCTGAGCAGAGAGAAATTAAAAAAGAGCAGAGAATTAACACAGACTCAGACTGAAGCTGTGAAACAAACTGATTCAATAACAGAGCTGATGATTTATTCTGAAAGTATTCTTTAAATCTGCTCTAAGCCTTGATGCTCTACAGAGAGGCAAGAGTTTAACAGGAGGCCTGATGGATGGATGGATGGATGGATGGATGGATGGATGGATGGATGGATGGATGGATGGAGAGAGAGAGCTTTACATGAGCAGAGGTTGGACAGCAGCAGCACAGATGTCTTCAGAGAGCAGAGGTTAAGGGAGAATAACAGGACGTAAAAAAGTCACCATATGTCGACATAATATGGCTGCCATTACCACCTGTCAATCATTTCCACTCCTTTATGGACCCTCCCCCTTCATCTCAAGTTTAAATAGTAAAAGCCTCTTTCTTATGAATTCTCACACTGACTTTTAAAGAAGCCCCTGATTTTCCCTCTGAATTAGAACGTTGGACCGACAGAAACCATGTAATAGACATTAAATCTATATTTGTATGACACAGAGATAATATTTTGCTTTGTGACGTTGCTGTAGATCAGGTCAAAGTTCAGCAACAACACTAAACCAGATCAGCTGACCACCGATATATAATCAGTGACTACGTTTATTTTATAAATATTCCAAGATGACGAGGCCAGAATTGTTCGGTCTCACGTTATAAAAGCCTTCATTTCACACATGGATTAGCCTCACAGAGTCCAGAGTCCAGACCTTAAACCCACTGAGATCCTTTTGGGATGAGCAGCAGAAGAAAGACTAAACTACAGAATGTTCCAATGATCCAAACTTCATCATAAACACAAGATCGAAGTGAAGATTGATGCTAAAAGTGGTCCAACAAAAACTCAGCTCTTTTCTTTTGGCCAGGTCGTGTACATTATACAAATCTATGCAGCCAATATTTAAGCAACTGCTAAGAACAGCTCGAGAAGAAATAAGCCAAATATTATCTAATTGATTTAAATGGCCTTGTTTTAAGGAGAAGAATCTGCCAGGGGAAGAAAAATGTGCTTAGCTAGAATTCTAAAAACTCGCCTGTAATTCTGGTCAATTTAAGGCTGTAATGCAGCTTAAAACAGGAGAAAACTGACCGAAAATAAGACATGACATCATGTCAGAAATGTACGGAATAACGTACGGAGGAGAATTAGAGCCACATGTAAAACACACAGCATGGATTCTGAGTTGAAAGAATTAATACTTAACCATGATTGTGAAATTCACGTCTGTTTTTGACACATAAATGTAAGCTGTAATACTTTTTCTAAAAGTGAGATTATTTTTTCCCTCCCACACTCCTGCCCTCTCCTTACACTTTAGCGGCTGCAGCAGTGGACTCGTTCAGCCGGCTGTGGAAGTGCTCCAGTCTTTGGAGAACATAAATGCAGGAGGCGAGCAGAGCAGGGAGGTTCTTCACAGGCCAACAGGACGGCACGGCCAAAGCTCTCTGCTGCAGACGGCACAACATGGCAAACGCTGCTCGGCCACAAGCCTCCACAAAGCTGGAGCTCACCTCCAGGAGAGAGCTGTCCCTGCAGGCCACGGCCAGGGGGAGCAAGGCCTCCAACTCAGTCATCACTGTTCCACAGAACTGAGGGGGAGATAAGGCACAAAGGTTTTAACATGGACAGACTAACTTTATAACATCATGTCACATACGTGTAAATAAAGACAAAGAGGTGGAAGTGAGAGGAAAAAAGAAGAAGAAGAAGAAAGGGTCAGGGAAAGGTGAGAGAGAGAGAGAGAGAGAGAGCTGATTCAGCTTCTTCTATAAAGAGCAGCAGCATCAGCGAAGACTTATCACTTTCATCCACATTTGTCCTGAAGAGAAGCTGCAGGGACAGAGCTGCAGCTTCTCCAGAGAAACTGAAGCTGATCAAAGAGCTTCACTAAGTCCAGAGTGGAGGTTTTCTCCAGACGCTCTGTAGTTATTTAACGTTGAAGTCTCAATCTTTTCATTCACGCCGTCATGGCTGATTCTTCTCGTGAAGAAGAATCGTTTCTTCAGAGAAATTAAATTCCTGTTTTATAATACAGTATTAACACAAACATGAATGTGAACATGTTCAGATTTCTTTGCTCCATAAAAACAAAGAAATCATTCAAACTGAATCATCTCGTTTATCCTCATTTCCAAGTTTGATCGACATTTCCATGAAAACAATGGTTAGTAGATCATTGTTAGGTTGTAAACAGCACTGACGTGAGGAAGTGAAAACCCGTTTCCTTTTGTTTCTGTTGTTTTTCAGGTTCACAATAAATGATTCATTCAATCGTCATATTGAGATTTGATTTGTGATATAAAAGTTATAAACCACACGAAAGATCATTAAAAGGAGGCAAAGAAACAAAAACATGACGTAAAGAAAACCTTTAAATCAGTCAATTTCAATAATTATCCTGATAAAAAAATCCTGCGTGAAATTAAGGAGAAACTGTCGTTTAAAACTTCTGAACAAACGTGCAGAATAAACATTATATCAATATATTAGGGCTGTCAAAAGATTAACATTTTTAATCAGATTAATCACAGGGTAGCTGTGGATTAATCACGATTAATCACGATTAATTACCATTAGTAAATATGCCATAAAAATTCTAATTTTCTCTTTATATTGTTGTAGGAACGGAGAGATAAATAAAGTATGTGAAAATATAAATGTAAAGAACAATAAAATACTGTAAATAACTTGTAAAAACCTATACAAACTTAGTAAAAAATAAACATTACATTGTAAAGAACCCTCATTATAAGACAATATAAATAAATAGAAAAAATAAAATACTGTAAATAACTTTGAAAAAACTTTAAAAAAAAACTACAAATTGCACTGTAAATAACTCACATTACAAACAAAATATAAAGTATATAAGTTAAACAGTTTTCTTGGGGGAACTAAACCCACAGCACTTTGAAGCACTGCTTCTACTAGTTAGCGTTAGCATCAGCTAGCATTCTGACGCTAATGTTAGCTGCTGTCTGTGTCCCCGTTAGTTAGACAGTGACTGTTAATGTTATGATTATATCATTATCCACTTACAACTGTGTGTCTTTCTTTCTTTTTTCTTCCTCTTCTAACTTCCTGATTGATAATTCCTCTTCATTTTCCTTCATCTTCACACAGGTTAACGTGAGGAGACGTGGGGCCTCTTTAGGGAGGTTTACTACTGACATGTTATTGTTGTTTAATGGAGACGGTGATGCAGCTGCTCACTGATGTATTTAGGCTCTGAGTGTCAGGAGCCCCTCTATCGACTCAGGGCCCCAAACAGTTGCCCGCTGTCTTGCCTGTTCATAAACTGCACGTCTATTCGTAGCGCGATGAAAGTGAGAAAGTGCGTTAATGCGTTAAAAATAACGCGTTAATCACACAAATGAATCATCCTGCGTTAACGCGTTCATTTTGACAGCCCTAATATATATCAAACCTTTGTAGGAAATGATAACGTGAACTATCATTATAACTGTCATTATAACTATCATTATCATTATAACTATCATTATAACTATCATTATAACTTTCATTATATATCATTAAAACTATCATTATATATCATTATAACTATCATTATATATCATTATAACTATCATTATAACTGTCATTATAACTATCATTATCATTATAACTATCATTATATATCATTATAACTTTCATTATATATCATTATAACTATCATTATATATCATTATAACTATCATTATAACTATCATTATATATCATTATAACTATCATTATAACTATCATTATATATCATTATAACTATCATTATAACTGTCATTATAACTATCATTATAACTATCATTATATATCATTATAACTATCATTATAACTATCATTATAACTGTCATTATAACTATCATTATAACTATCATTATAACTGTCATTATAACTATCATTATAACTATCATTATATATCATTATAACTATCATTATAACTATCATTATAACTGTCATTATAACTATCATTATAACTACCATTATATATCATTATAACTATCATTATAACTGTCATTATAACTATCATTATCATTATAACTATCATTATATATCATTCTCATCTGTAACCATGAGATTTTGAGAATTTCAACAACGAAAACTGAATGATTGTTCAGCCTCTAACACACGCACGAACGCACGCACACACGCACACACCCACACACACACACACACCCCCACACCCCCACACACACACACACATCCATGATAAAACCTTAACCAGCAAAGATCAAAGTCTGCAAAGCCGCCAGGACGATCACAGCGAGGTGATGTGTGTGTGTGTGTGTGTGTGCGTGTGGGGTGTGTGTGTGTGTGTGTGTAGCAGAGGTCCAGTTCAGGTCCAGGTTCTGACAGCTGTTTTAAACACAGTAGACGATCTAACTACGTCTGTCTGTGATGGATGAACAGCATGAGGAGCACATGAATATAAATGTGAGGAATATTGATCATCACAACGTCATCACACACATTCAACCTTACAGCATCGTCATGTGATCTCTGTGCAAACACTGGACAGGTGTGTGTGTGTGTGTGTGTGTGTGTGTGTGTGTGTGTGTGTGTGTGTGTGTCTGCCTCACTGTTATTGAATGCAAATGAATGCATGTATAACCTTTGAGCTGAAAGAATGAACGTTCCTCATCTTTAAAACACTGACCTACACTGAAATATGATGTACACACACATTCTGACACTGTGACACTCGTTAGCAATGACAGCCACAACTACTGTTAAAGCAGGAGGAGGAGAGAAGAGGAGGAGAGGAGGAGAGAAGAGGAGGAGAGGAGGAGATGGACAGATGTGAGTGATCAAAAGTTTTCATGAGAAGTTCCTTGGTTGAAAAGTGAACGATGTAGAGTCAAACACTGAGATCCTTCCAAGATTTAGACTCTAAGCCTCGACACTGAATTCCTCCTGAGAAAAACACATGACTCCTTGTCTCCTTGTCTCCTCCACCTCTCTCTGCCTTTTCCCAGGCCCTCTCCTCTCACATGAGACCTCCTTTATCCTGCTCTCTACCCTCACTGCTTTGCCTTTGTGATCCTCTCTCTCTATGCATCTGTATCATCTGTGCACACCATCCCATAATATCAGCCTCACCGATTCTTACTTTGTCCCCTGAGTCGTCCCTTTAGAGTCATAGTGATGGTCTGAGGCTCTGAGTCCAGACCCTGATCTGAGTCCAGACCCTGATCTGATGTGAGTGTTGATATGAAAGAGCCTCATGTCAATCACTCTGAAAATAAACCTTTAAGACCAAAGTACCTTGGCTATCATTTTGGGAGAGGATGTGTAGAAGAAGTCCTCTCTGAGACGGGGAGGGGAGGGGCTGCTGCTGCTGGTGTTTGTGTGTCCTGTTGTGTGTCCTGTTGTGTGACACAGGCTGACAGAGGTGTGTCCTGCAGAGTAAAGAGCCTCTTCATGCTGGAGACTCTTGGCACAAACATCATCCAGCAGGACTCTAACACTGTGCTCCATGTGAGGGACCAGACGCTTCAGCGCTGACCTCCAGCTGAACTCCAGACCCTGTGTCTGAAAAACAGCCGATTATTAGTCATTGTGAAAAGATAAGTAGAATAATATCTTCTTTATTCTTACCTCTGGTGTTTGCGTCACGCTTCTCTTTCCGTCTGTTATCACGTCTTTATCTTCTCTACTCTTCTTCAAAATCCCTGAGAGACAAATATACATAATGTATGTTCACCAAGTGTGTGTGAAATACATGTTCATCAGTAACTCTGCCAGGTCAAATTTCACTGGAGACTGATAATTATACAGTAGACATTCCAATTTAAGAAGAAAAAGCCTTTGTGGTGGGCGTTTCTCCACATCTTCACAATCTATGCATTATTTAGCATGACCATTTCCATTTCACACACAATTCACTGTATGATGTTGTGTGTTAAAAGGCCTGAATAAATGCCAAGTTTAGAAACATGAAAGCAAATGTATGTAAGTCAGATACAGTTCAGACTGAGCAGAAAGACGCTGCGGTGACCACATCTGCACATGGAGACAAACAGGCAGAACATGCTAATGTCGCAGGCTTTTAAATGCTATAAAGTCTAAATTTGGGACTTAGATTTGATTTGAACTCAGATTACATCGACTATATATGGAGTAATTCCATGAGGGAAGATTGTGTGTATGTGTGGGGGAATGGGGGGGGGGGTGATGTGAAGACAGGCGTACATGTTGGGCTGGGTTGCAATTAAAAAGCGTGAACATCAAGGCCGCAGTTTCCTAATCAGAAGGCGAGGAGTAAGACCCCAGGCGAGGCAATTTACCCGAACAAGACTGCATGGAATGGAAGAAGGAGGAAGCAGAAAACGCATCACTTTTTGACCTTTAAGCCCATCTGATGAATTTCTGGTAATTAAGCTGTTTGATTGCCTGGAATTAATGATTTGGATAACTGCCCTTTAAAGGCTGTTTACCTCTCTGTAAATTGAGCCTTTCTGCAAGTCTTGTTTTTGTAAATGTAACCTTTATGGAAATTACTCCATGCACCAAAAGCTTTCATTTAACATCTCTGCAACAGCAGTTCAAAGTAGACAGAGGAAAAGGCTTCTTGAACACCACAGATGTGCGTTTGTGTGACTGTTGTAAGAGTTTGTGTGTCCGTCTACCACTCAGACTTCAACTATCTCACTGAATCACTTTGAATGAATTCAATTATTTGCACATAAATAATCTAAATGAGTCAGCACATGTCCATGCACACAGGATCTGTTGAAAATATTTGCAAACCTCTTAAGGAATAATTTTAATGAATTTTTGAAAATCAGGAAATGATCCATTTTCCCTGATGCACTTTGACAGTGAACTGACTTTCTTCTCAAAAACAAAAAGTATCTCGGAATGACTTGAAATTCACCATCATAATAGTCAGCATATGTTCGTCATACTGTTAATATATATAATATATATGTTCATAATACTGTTTTTAACATGCTATTTGTTCAGCATGTGTTTTCTCTTACTTTTTAATCACATGATTGAAAAATCACTAGGTTCATTTTATTATGGTTTGTCTTCTGTGCTTGTGGCCAGGTTCAAACAGAGATTTTGTGAAACCTAAAGTCAATGACATATAACATGTTTGTCTTAACAAAAGTGCCTTTAACTGTGTTTTAATATATTATTGAAATGTACAAATAATACAAGCTAAATCGTCATTTAATTGTTTAATACAGTGAAAGTAATTTTAAATATCAGTTTACTCTGTATTTACAGGACAAAACTGTACATTTCAGTGACAGTAAAAAGATGTTAATTTTACACTAACATAATGACAACCCAGCTGCCAGTTTTTTACAGGACTTTGTGTCCATGCTAACACAAAAGATGAACAGAGATAACGTTTGGGAAGGACATACGTAAAACATTAGTTTATTCTTTCTTTCCTTTTTAAATCCGTTTGAGTTGGAATAACATGAATTAGTTCTTTGTTCACATACTGACATTTAAATGTGGACCCACCTTTTTGTCTGGACACAGTTCACAAAATAAATGTTGGCAACAACAAATCTGTGCAAACTGCATGAACTTCTTTGACTTTTTCCTGCGGTTTGTGTAACAGCTAATATCATTCTAAATATGTGAGATATATATGTTCAACAAATCAATCCAACATTGGTTTTAACCATGTGTGATCAAAAACATACTACACATTCATAAATCTGAGGTAAAAGGTTGGGGAAAATGTGCAATTGTATTTGGCAACCTTTGAAAAAGAATCTGCTTCACATGTGTGGGTCCTGAGTCATCTTTAAAAAGTGTCTTTAAAAGCTGCACTGAACGCACTTTTACAGTTTTTGGCCAAACGATGGAGTTTGAAGAATATAAGTCAGCCTTTAAATTAAATTGTAAAAAGAAAATTCACCTCAGATCACCAAGAAATTCTGAGAAACAAATGGAGAAAGAATGAGCTCAGCATTCCCAGAGGCTCCACCCTTTATTACAGCTCTAATGTGGACTGAGTTGTACCTTTTACACCGAGGGCGTCTCCTGAACACTCACTGAAGGTCATGTTTCCCAACAGCTCCTTAACATCGCTCTCAAACTCCAACAGAGTGCAGGCCAGCTGGGTTAGCGCCCTCAACTGGTGGGAGGTCAGACTAAAGCTCCTGTTTTTCACGGGAAGCTCCAGTGGTGCTGAGGAGAGACAAACACCAACAAAACACTGTGAATACAACAGTACAACAGGAGAAAGGGAATAAAAAAGAGTTGTGCATAAGCTTGTGAATATGTGACTGACAAGAGCAAAGCAACAGTCAGTCTCATGAAAATAGGCTCTAACTTCCATTACATGCCCCCCCCCCCCATCAGAAAACAGCCTTACCCTGCCTGACACCTTGTAGAAATATCCACCCATTCATGTTTTCCCAGTACACAGCACAAACAAAGAGACAGTGAGAAAACAAATATGCAAAACTTTATTCCCTGAGAAGTCACACATGCACATCCTCCTCTCCCTGCACAAAACTTTCTCTCCCCCTAACCCGGCGATGACCCCTCTGCAAATATGGATTTCCCATTTTGGAGGCTGCCAAAGCCATCACCCAGGGGATGTTCCGCATTAAGCCGGAGAATGGGCGGCCGGGAGATGCGTTGCCATACTTCCAGACACATGCACAAATACTTTTGTGTGTCCGCCTAAATGAGCTCCTTCACTGCCAAAGCATTTGGGAATGGATGAACTCAGCATTAGCCTCGACTCTGAAAGCACACAGATGATCGTTGAGGAGGAAAGAAAGACCTTCTTCAATAATTGTATCATCATCTCCTCTGGATCCTAACGCCATTTTACCATATTGTCCAACAAAATCCCACAATATGACAACACACTGTCCCCAAGGATGCCTGGTTTAATCATGCATGAGTGTGTGTGTGTGTGTTCTATTTTTTTATGATTATGAGTTTGTGTGTTTGTGTTTATGTGCATGTAATACAGGTCATTATAAGTGACATTTGCATGTGTCAGTCTTGAGGGATAATTGCCACAGTGCAACCACTGTGGTCACCACACAACAATATTCTCACCCCAAGTTTACTTGGATTTGCAATTCAGTTGTGTATACATGTATTTATGTGCAAGTACGTATGAAATCACATGTGAATAGTTGTGTAATTATTTCATGTGTGTGTGTGTGTGTGTGTTTGTGTAATTAAGCTGCAAGTGTCCACACAGCGAGACAGCTCCTCTGTAATGGGGTCCAGTGGGAGTCTGTGCTCGTCTTCCTCATATACCACATGTTTACATGTGTGACCTGGCTGACACTCAACATGCCAGCCTCTCACACACACACACACACACACACACACACACACACACACACACACACACACACACACACACACACACACACACACACACACACACACACACACACACACACACACACACACACACACACACACACACACACACACACACACACACACACACACACACACACACACACACACACACACACACACACACACACACACACACACACACACACACACACACACACACACACACACACACACACACACACACACACACACACACACACACACACACACACACACACACACACACACACACGACTGATCATGTCAAATTGTGAAGTCATGGTCAAACCATGTCTCAATGCAGAGGTAAACTAAAGCGGTAAAGGCTTAGGGTTAGGGAGACACTCAGGGTTCCATCCCCAGGTCTACATGTCTACATGTTTCAGCAGCGGTTCACTTTGGTACAGTATGTATGTCATTTTGCTGTTTTTCCATTAGAAATAGTAACAAAACAATTCCCTTGGTAGAGTAAAATGGTACGGTCAGGGCGGAGCTACACCGGCTGTTGTGCCGTCGTTCGTTGATCGTCCAACCAGTACAACATCACGCTACGATAAGCACGTAGTCCACCGCAGGGCCGTCTATTCACGACTACATACGATTTAACTATTAGAAAAACATTAATAATATGACAATTGGTGTCAAAGTTTAAAAACTGCATATGAGAGGGCATCAGCTGAGGGTCGGTCTCATTCTGAGGACAATATGCATCCTCTAACCACGTCCAAGTGTGATTTTTGTGGTCAGACGTGAGGATGCAGACCTGGGAGGGTTCAGACTTAAGCTCAGGTTGCTCCTGTTGACTGTGAGAGGACATGATCGATGTGTGATGGCTGCACACAGACGTGTGAGTGAATGCTTGTAAATGGTTAAACTGTAGTGTGAACATCAAGTCTACAAAAAGCACCATATAAAAAAATCCCATCTACTATTTATATGAGCAGAGCATCTATTAAGCAGCATTTCATCTGGAGCCTGTCGTCGTTCTCCTGTTCAGTCCCTCGACCTCTGACCCTAGAACTGCTTCACTCACACACTAAGTCACACTCTAAGTAGCTGCTGCACATGACCTTGATGTTTAGCGATGCCTCAGCTTCTCATCGAGCTCTGCTGCCCGAGCTATATAGGTATTTATAGTCACCTCCCTCGCCAAATAGCCTTATAGCCGTGGCAGTGTAGTACACAGCCATCTAAAGCTCATTATACCTTTGTCACAACACTGAGACCAAATGGAGGCTCTCATAGCCAGTTGATGGAAAGGCTGTGCTTAAAAGCACCCAGGTGTGTCATATAGCATAGAGCGTAGCATGTCTCATAGACTGGGATGAGGAGAGTTCAAACAAAGGTTAGTGCACTGACAATCAATAAACCATCGGTGGAGCCGAGAGCCCGGCAAAAATGATATGTTAATATAAAAGCTCCTCCACACGACTTTAGAGTCGCTCTAAACACAAAAGAAAATCAATGCTTCGTCCTGTGACTGTGATAAATATGAGGAAATATCGAGCTCATCTTAGGCCTGAGAGAGCAACAACATGTGGAACAGGAAGAGGAGGAGTTTTTACACCTGACACTGACATGAGGAGATGGTTGTTGTCGTTGACATGGAGATAAAGAGGATGTGACGTCTGAGGTTTGTAACATTTAACAACGACAACAATGTAACACAAAAAAGACAAAAAATACAAACAAGCAGAGCAGGTTTTTATGGCAAGACATCACTTTCCTCTTCATTTGTCTCTCTCTCTCCTGTGTATTCACCATCAACACACACACACACACACACACACACACACACACACACACACACACACACACACACACACACACACACACACAGGAAGAGGGTGGTGGTTAGGGATGAAAACATGAGGAAGAGAGGGAAGAGAGGGAGGGAAGAGAGGGAAAGGCGGGATGAGGGAATTCCCTGAGCAGTTGTTATTGATTCCGTTGTTTACGGGCGAATAGTTTAGAGCCGTTTACAAAACAGAACAGATGCAGCCAGTGAACAAAAAGGTAAACAATTGCTGTGTGGCGGGTTGCCAAATCCCCAGTCTGATGTATTAAACTCATGGTGAAGAGCATTTCCCCTTTGGCTGCACTTACTGCCACTTCATTTCCTCTTCACTCTCTCTCTCTTCTCTGTTCTTCGCTCATTTGTCTGAGGAGAAAACAGTCAAAGGGTGACGGCCGCTTTTTGCCGTATGGCGACTTTCTGTCCTCCTCGACCCAGGAGGCCCGGTTTTCCTAACAGAGCCATTAGGAGGGGGGAATTGCAAGTGTCTGACATGGCCGAAAACCAATTATTAGACACTTTCTACCAAATGATGCCCAAGTCTGTGGGGAATGGGCAATCATGCAATAATTTAGCCACTGATTTAATTTCTCTCTAGCACAGCATCTCTCCCTCCTCTCTGAGCAGAGAGCTGGTCTGTGTGCTGCTCTGAGGACACTTCTATACTGACCTACAGTATCATCATCATCATCATCATGTGATCACAATATGTGAAGATGGAGTTTCTGTTTGTTGTGTAACGGCCTCTCCACACAGAGAGAGAGGAGAGCACAACATTATCTCCTTTAAAGAGAAAACACTTTACTTTAATCAAAGACAAAATTAGCTTAAAAAAAGAGATTGAAAATAAAAGATAAAAGCATGGACAAGCTTGATGAGTCAGTCGTTTGTCCATCGTTAATGTTAAAGTTAAAGTAAAAGTTAACGTTAAAGTTAATGTTAAAGTTGTCTCCTGACATAAATATCAAAGGCTCATTCTGGACTAAAGAACAATTCCATCCAATGAGGTGATTGAACATTTAATATTTTATCTTCAAATTGTACTCAAATGACCTTTAAGAAGAAAAGTCATTTTCAGAACTGTGGTCAATAATGGTCAGGATTTGGTCTTCACTGCTTTCTCTGAAGCTGCAAAATGATTTATACAACTTTCATAACACATGTAAGTGTTTTAAACTGGTGTATTTCCTCTGTAAATACATGAAGAAAGTACTGACCCCTGTGAAGATACACTGACCTCAATGAAACTCAACTGTTTAAAGACATTAGCACTGACAACAGATGACTCAGCACAATTCTCCTGAACTCAAATCACTAAGACTAAGGATTTAAACAGAATAATAGGCTGGTTTGTCTCAGTGATGTGAATGTGTGTGTACAGTGTTTCTTGTGTGTTCCTCTATATTTGGTTTTGAAGCTTCTTCTGAGCACTTTCTTTATTTTTGTCCCTGTGTTTTCTCTGTGTCGCTGCCTCCTTGTGTGCTCATCTCATACGATGTCAAGCAGGGTCGTGTGGGTGTCGTGGGCCACTTCTGTGCATGAATGTGTATGTGGATAGAAGGAGGCTGTGAGCCACTGTGAGCCACTGTGAGCCACTGTGAGCCACTGTGGACCGCCTGCCAGGCCCAGTGACAGCTGGGCTCCTCTTCGTCAGTTGCGGCCGACTGCTCGCTCAGACAGCCTTATTATGGGAGGCCTCCTGCTGTGACTTCCAAATACACACTCTGACACATGCACGCACACACTCACACACACAGACACACACACACACACACCACCCAAGCCCCAGTCTCTTGAGGCCGTATCCTTGGGTGCTGTCCAACCAGTCCACAGCAGGGGCCACCTGCCCTTCAGAGAAGGGGAAAGTAGCATTATGTGATATCTCAATTAAAGAAGGAGGTGTTTGTGTTGACGGCAGAGGAACAGGACAAACCTTCCTGCACTTCATATTTGTTTTTCTTTTCTCCTCCGGCTCTGTCTTTGTGTTCTCTTCTCTTTGTGGTGAAAATTGCAGTGACAGCGAGATAGGGGTTACAATTTCTTTGGCCTCCTCCGCATACTTGAACCAAACAGGCTGGATGAAGAACAGGGAGGAATGTATTGTCTAGATGGGAGCATTTCATTAAAACCCACTTGTTTAGCGTCCTTGTTGGCATTATTGTTTTCAAGCCCTAGGCGAATCACACTTACTCTTCATCAGCGCTGGCTGCTCTCAATATGCCAGACATTTTTCTATGAGCTTTCTCAATAGAAGGTGCCAGGAAAATGTTCATATCCTTGAGCTTTTCAAGAGTGATACACAAAAGCTTTTGTGACCACTCACAGGAAATGGGGAAAAAAAATAAATGGCATGCATAATACACATTCTCAAGGGCCGCCAAACATATTCTTGTCTGTGATTTCATTGCATCCATGATTTAGAGGAAAATAAGCACACGCACACACACACACACACACACCTGGACACAACCACAGAGCAACGACCCAGTTCTTCTCATTGAGATTAGTAAACAAGCACTTGCACTGTGTGGTAACTTTCTTAAACAAGGCCGTCTCAGCAGCATCTACAAGGACAGAGAGAAGAGAGAGCTGCATGAAAAAGCACCATCTATAAACTGGAAGAAGCATGCCACATGTACACACACACACACACACACACACACACACACACTAACCCTCCTACCTTGCACATAATTACATGGCAGCATGCGGGTGCACGTTCCTGGCTGACAGTGTGTATAAACCCAGGCAGAGATATGATCTAGTGAGGAGCTGCTCTTATTAAATATTAACAAACGCCATTCCCAAGTAGCCTCAATCCCCACAAGCACCTCCAGTGCCAGTCAGAGCTTCAGCCGAGCTATCTCGCATCACTGCAGAGCCTCTCTCCCCGCTGAATAGGCTGCTGTGCTTTCTCTAAGAAAGAGTTCAAAGAGCCAGAAAGGGCGAGGGGGGGGGGGGTGCAGTGGGGGTGACTGTGCTTGCTATACATGTTCTTCTAACTCAATCCTTTTTTATCTATAGGGAGCTGCCGACGTCGTCATATGGGGAAATTAGTGCAAGTGGAAGTGGAATTATTGCTATCAGAATGAGGCTAAAAGTGTTTGAACAGGAATTCACAACCTCGCCTTCACCCCTGCGCTCCATTGTCGGGGAATAAATCGTGTGTGTGTGTGTGTGTGTGTGTGTGCGTGTGTGTGTGTGTGCGTGTGTGTGCAGAGAAGTTGGAATAAAAGCTTTTGATGTGCGACAAAAACAGGGATCTCCCACACATGCATATGCAAATCACTGATAGCACATTTTTAAAAGGGAGGCATTAAATGAGTTTTGATCACACAATTTTCTGTGAGCCTGCAATTAGTGCACACACACACGCACACGCACACACACACACACAGACACACAGACACACACACCATATGCTCAAAGGTGATTGAACACACACTCACACACTCCGCTGCATGGACGAGAGAAAATGTCCACACTAAGACTAGAGAGGAAAATATCCAGCATTGTCATTTGATTTAATTTCTAAGAATCTGAACTCATTTTGAATCTTCCAAAATCATGTTGATATTTTGCCATATTCTTATTGGACAATAGCAGCTGCCAATCACACTAGTGTGAACCATATATGCTGTGTTTTATCGTCTATTTTCCTCTAAATGGGAAGAAAACTAACAAAACTGACACTGTGTTCTATTGAAGAGGAGCTGAAACTAAGAGCTGAGACCATGAACTCCTCAGGGAAATGTTTACAGACGTCATAAAGTCTGTGAGGAGTGGCTTCTCACACACTTCCATTCAAACTCCAAGTTTTCCTTGATGCTACATGAACGTATGTCACCTCCGTCAGAGCCTGAGCATCAAACTTCTCATGTAATTATATTTGTATAAAATGCTATGAAATGAAGATACGGTTAAATACAACATACGACAGCTGTGACAAACAATACCGTTTACCGACTGTGGGGGAACCCAAGAGCAAATCTGACATCGTTTCACTTTAACGTTATTGAAATGATGTGTTTATAGTCACAGATAATGTGGTGGAGTGTGGAGAGAAAAGCTGTAAAATCCAGTATTTGCAGGTTGCAGGTGCACACACACACACACACACACACCTCGGCCCACCCACTCCCCTGTAGAGGCAGTGAGGTGTGTCAGTGAGGTTTAAAGCCTGTATTGTTCCTGAGCAGCCAGCCTGTCTCTCACACACTCCCCAGCCTCAGCCTCACTGCTCACCCCATTACACCTGGAAAACTACAGGGAAATTGGAAAAGGACAAGAAAGGGAAAAAGAAAAGAGTGAGGAATTGAAGACAGGAACAAAAAGCTGGGTGCGGGGGGGCGGGGGGGGCGGGGGGGGGGGTGCAGGGTGAGACCCTTCACATCTGTCTCAGGCCGACACCTTAGAGTCAGAGGAGGCAGATGTGGCCATGAACGCTGTTAAATGCCTGAGTGGTTTGACAGAGCTGCTGCTGTGGGAGCTTATCAAAATACATTTCTGCAGAAATCAACAATAACACAGCGGGGAAGGAGCGAGAGATCCTCACTTTCTCTAAGCACGGTTATAATTGACATGACAATTATGGGCGTAGCGTACAGTACACAGACACAGTAAAGTGTGAAAGCAGATTATACATTAACGTTCAAGCCCTGGCTCTTTAGGAGCCACGGGCGCTTTTTGGGGCGGTGACTATGTGGGTTCTTGAGTTGTTTGGCGGGGGGGTAAAACATGAACAACACAAAAATGTAATCCCAGTTGTAGCTCTGAAAGCTGTGTTGCAGCTGATAGTCAAACACACACACACACACACACACACACAGAGGCAAAAGTGCTCCATTTTACCATCATTACACAGCACGGGTCCCCCGCTCCCTTTGGAGCCGTGTTCTGCCTCCGGTGCTACATTTGACGGTTTGTTGAGCGGCACGTAGGTGTGTAGCCTCCGCCACGTTACGTGATCAAACAGCACAACTGACGCATGGCCAATTATCCTGGCTGCCTCCTCTCATCTCACGTTTAAGGAGAGGCAAAGGAAAAACCAGAGAGGGAGATGGAGAGAGAGGGGTGAGAAAAAAGAAGTGAGGCTGCTGCTGCTGGTGGTGTTGGTGGTGGTGTGTTTATGGGAGAATGGCAGATGTAAAAGCATCCTCTCAGCGTTCCACAGGGAAACTGACATGTTCACCGTTTCTAAAAAAGTAAACAATGGCTCACGCACTTTTTTTCACCCCCAGCGAGTCGTAAATAGGCCAATATGAAACAAAGAGAGAGGAAGTGAGTATGAAAAGTGACAGCGCTTGTGAAGGCACGAGCTCGTCTCTCGTCTCAGTCAATAACATCACGGCACGTTCAATTACAGCGACGCCCTCTGCAAAGGCGGCAAATATTAAATACACTTCTTCATATTGTGCTTTTGTTTCCTTCACAACGGGGTCAAAACAAAGTTCCCCCTTCACGACTCCTACTTAACAACTACATGCTGCTCTGAAGCAGAAGAAGGTTAAGATCATTCAGATTCTCTGGTCGAGTGGCTGAGTGATGATGCTGCTGGCCTTCTTATGTTTTAGTCATTCATTCACAGTTAATTGGCTTTTCTGTAAAGACACATATAACCAAATAGGTTTTATTGAAGTGAATTAACCCTTCAACACACGCTTCAACACACCGTCGACAAACCCTTGAATACTACGTGGGATCAGGGTCATCAAAGTCAAAGATAAAGTACGTGTTAAGTGTTCAGAAGTAGTTTGAACGGAAGCACTGGCCTTGGAAATGCTGCTCTATTCTTTCTGTTGGTAAAGAGAAAGTGAAGCAGACAGGAAGGAGGAAAAAGAAAAGCAATTACAGAGGAAACAACAAACACTGCACTACAGACGGAGGAGACCAATGTCAAATCAGTCCAATGTTCATGAGAGAATAAATGACTCAATACTGATCACTTATATATCGACATATAAGAAGAGTCAATGTCAATTATTCTTTTATTTGACTGAATATTTAGTCTGTATTTATGTTACAGTGACTGTGTTTGGATCATGATTTTTATATTCATCATGTTTATTTTTGACAGTAAGTAAAGAAACATAGGGAACAGAAACAATGAACGCAGAGAGGGAAGAAAACTAAATGATTGCCTGATTCAGAGTATGTTAGTATTCCTCAAATATAAATATATGTCTGTTTTCTTATTTGTTCCATCTGATATATTTCCTTTATTTTCTGCATCAACTCTAACAATAATGAGAGAAAGAAAAAGAGCTGAATATCAACTCACCCACAGTGGCCCGTGACCTGGCTGAATGTTTTTTGACCTTGCCACTGAGCGTGATGTTGTCCTTCAGAGCCATTTCACACTCCTGCTCCACCAGAGAGGACAGCTGCTGGGCCACAGTCCTGAAGTAAGCTGCATTAAGGAAAGCCAGGACGCTGTGTGGTTCTGTGAGTCCAGAAAGAACCTGCAGCTCCTCTGTGAGCCTCTGAGTCAGATCAGGGATCAGCAAACAGAAACCCACAGCAAGTCTCTCAAATCCAGCCTCAGCTCCTTGGATGGAGCTCAGTGTGGAGTGCAGAAGAGCCTGCACAGACTGGCTTCTTTGGCCCTGGATCAATCAAACCTAAATATGAATATTGATGCAGGGAACTGACACTGTTTTTAAGACAACAACAACTGCATTTGTCGTGATGGAAATGAGTGAAAAATTAGCACCTGGTAAAGTGTGAGAACCTCTGACTCTGGGTAAAGAAAGAAGAGCTGCTGCAGACAGTGGACTCGCTCAGGGACGGACAGAACATGATGATCTGGGCTGTGAGAAGACAGCCGGTCCAGAAGGTGGCGCCGTAACTGGAGACGCACGTCCTCCCATACTTCCTGGATCTTAGAAGATTTACAGAAACAACAGCGTTACAGTCAGGACTTCTGAAGTTATTTTAATGTGTTCAGCTGCCACATCACATATTATTATATACATACAATACTGATAAAATGATGTTGTGTTACCTCTTCTGAGGTTTTATCACTGACTGTATGAAGCAGGTTGATGGAGGGTGAGTTCAGCTGAGGATGAAGGGAGGAGGAGGAAGAAGACGGAGTAGAAGGAAAGCAGACGCCACACTGGGCAGAAAGGTTCAGCAGTAACTCAAGTGTGGCTTCTTCTTTCCCCTCGTCTTCAGATCTCAGGTACTGTTGCTGAAAGGGACAGAGAAATAAAGACGTTTATTTCAAAATAATAAGATTTGAGTGTTTCAGTAGCTACATTACAACAGTTCAGAAATAACACTGAAAAGTTTCCTCACAAAACCAACAGCAATCTGAAGATCAACAGCTTCATGTTAATAACAGACGGTCAGTGCTGTTAATTAACATCATCATAAAGATCAGTCACTTCAAACACTTTAATCATCTGTGAAATATTTAAAGCAAATATCTTTGTCATCAGTGTGGTGATGTGTTATTACCAAAGCTCTGAGGAAGTCCACAGTCTCCTGCTGTCCCGTGGCTGCAGGTCTGCCACTGTGCATTCTCAGGCTAAACCACTGGAGGCACTGTGAGGGACTGGGCGGGCGCTCCCCTGTCTCAGACTCTCCCATTTTGGCCTGGATCTCCTTCAGCTGCTGCTCAATGCTGAGTGAGAAGGAAATGCATGAGTAAGTCTTTGAGTTTAGGATTCTTCAGGTTTAGTGAATCTGCACAAAGACGAATCATCAGTGAACTGTGAGAGTCCTTCACATGGACCAGAAAACACGTCCTGCTTCATGGCTTACATATCTGAAGTCCATTTATTTCAAAAACACAAAATGCACTGGTTTTTACATTTGGGACACACACACACACACACACACACACATGGATACTGAAGCATCAACAGTAATGAAGTCAGACATCAGTATATCAGTGTGTGAGTGTGTGCTTAGCATCTGGTGTGAAGTGGCGTAACAGGCGTCTCAGACGTACGCCGCTTGCCGTCTTACGTCTTCCTTTTGATATACACACACACACACACACACACACACACACACACACACACACACACACACAAATAACACAAACACAGCTCTCTTGATTTGAACAGGCTGCATCAGCTATTCCGTTTCCCTGCTGTAATATGACAGATTAGAAATGACATCTTCAGGCTCCATGTGTTCAGTCATTTCCATGCAAATCTTTGCATGTGTATTTATGTCAGACGGCGAGTGCTAGTGTGTGTGTGTGTGTGTGTGTGTGTGTGTGTGTTTGTGACGTTTCATACCTGCATAATTAAACATGAGCGCTGCTCTTGTGTTTGTACTGTAAATGTACTCATGTTCCCATAGCTGCATACATGAACACGTCTATGTGCTCGTGCAGATCGCAGTAGGACTTTAAAAATAGAAGAGAGGTGGAGGTCGCTGATCTCCTGTAGAGTTGTGAGTCCACAAAGCGGCAGTGCAGTGGGGTTTGGAATGGTAAACCCTTATGTTTCCACTATGGAAACTCTGTCATGATACATTATACACACACATGTGTGTATATATATATATATACAGTAAATATAAAGATTGATTGAGACATTACCTCCTCAGGAAAATGTTGACATTTAGAAATACATTTTTTAGAATTAGAAGCTCTTTTTGCAAACCATGGAGTCGCCCCCTGGTGACTGACTCCTACCACACTTCATAGGTTTCACTTTCAAAATGGAAGACAACATTCATTTTTATATTCAGTCTATGGAAGGTGCAGATTTGAGTATGTTGTCCACTGAAATGCAAATGATTGCATAGTACGACCGTATGATGTATGTAAGAAACTTCAACATTCCAAAAACTGCTGCTCAAATAATCAATCAATAATGCAAATATCACTTAGTTGCAGTTGCATGTCTATGTCTGTGTGTGTGTGTGTGTGTGTGTGTGTGTGTGTGTGTGTGTGTGTGTGTGTGTGTGTGTGTGTGTGTGTGTGTGTGTGTGTGTAGGTCTATAAAGCACCTCCTGCCTGCTCCTGGGCCATGAACACATCCAGATGTCTTACAATGGCAACACATTAAATAAGCGTTCAATCTGATACACTTTGGTTTCAGTGGGGGAAAAACGCGAGGGGATAAAATGTTATAGAGTGTTTCAAACCACTCTCCTCTAGACTGAACACTGCCTAACGCTATCGTTCTCTGGCTTTAACTATCGTCCTCCATCTCTCCGTCTTCTTCTTTAGGACAAATGATGCAGATCACTTTCATCTCTTCACTGTAACTCTGACTGACAGAAAACTGACAGAAACCCTGATTATAAAGGGGTCAGTACTCTAATAGGACTTTATTATGTTGTTTCCCTGCTTTGCTGTGTGTGTGTATGTGTGTATGTATTTGTATTTATTTTATTTATGGCAGGACCAGTAGACCTCATAAAGACCAAAAACCTGGTTCTGGTGAGGTAGAACTTCATGTCTGAGGAACCGATTAAGTTTAGGGCTATGGTTAGTTTAATGTTAGACATTGGAATAGCTGTGTGTGAGTAAAACTATATACTGTATGTTCATTTACACAATATTGTCTTCAATCATTGACAGACTAAAGGTCCAATGTGTTAGAATTAGTGACATCGACAGGTGGGATTTGTAAAAAACAAAATGGAGGAACTATGGTGGCCCTCACATACCAAAAACAAATCAAATTCAGCTTAAAAACCATGAAACACATGCTCTGACTGCTTGGTCTTTTCTGTGTGAACACTGTGTGACTTTAATAAGAGTTCAGTTTTTCAGAAAATGACCTAAAATACTAATGTAACATTATCCCATCCCTTTAAAGATCACCGAGGGTTAATATGAAGAGAGGAAATGCACATTATGAATGAGTGCAGAAGTAGGAAATGTCATCAAATTAATATTCTGGCATAGATTCCTGTCATATGCCAGGCCTTGCAAAGAAATTGCAGATTAAAGTGCAGCAGAGAGCGCTGTATGTGTGTTTATAGTCCGTCATAAACATGGATGTTGGTTCTGGGCTCCACCCCAGGACTTCACACAGACAGAAGGTTTCAAATGGGCTTCCATCTGTGGCTCGCTGCACACACACTCTCTGAAGTTCATTTAAAATCAAATTTGAAAATGTAGGTACGCTAAACTACAAAGTTAAGGTCAGATTAAACTGCAGCGTTAAAGAACATCCACCTCGTTAGAGACGTGACCAGATATAACTGCAGCCTCTACAACTCCATTTATATGAGAACAGAACCCAAACTGAGTCTGCAGGAACAAAGAAGTGTTGCTTTCAGGCGTATTCCACTTCCAATAATCTCCGTCTTGCCTTCACTCTTCATAACAATGTACATTAATGGCTGCAGCAACAGCACATGCACTTCTTTTGTTCCATTTTGAAGCTGTGTCTCCACCACACCACCCTCTTTCATCCTTCCTCCTCAAAACTTTCCTCATTTCCTTTTCTTTACCCTCGCCTTTGGATTAGCCTCCTTAGGGCTGTGTGCTGTAAATTGTAAAGTCACTGTGGATGGTCTGTGTCAAGAAGTCCATCCAGTTCTCTACAACACTGTGACCTTTTGCCTTCCCGGCGTGAAAGCTACCTGCAGCCTAATCAACTCGGCCGGATTAGCTCCAAACCTGATGACTTCCACTGCTCAGAGCTCAGAGACAGAGGAAAGGAAAAGTGGTGGAAAACAGAGGAGTCACAGGAAATAAAACCATTCAGCGTTCCGACTGCAGACGACAATGGACTAACCCGTAATGGCAAAAATGGCGGCGCGGAAATCAACAAAAGACTTGGAGAATGAGAGAAGAGGAGAGGAAACTGGAAGGAAAGGATTCTTTAGGCCTCTTGACAAACATGTCAATCATCTTAGTCTAACTGACACACACACACATTCACTGCTAAAGTGGAATCTAATTGTTTTTCAGACCAGTCTAGCTCGACCCCCCCCCCCCCAAAGCCTCACCACCGCTGAGAGAAAGGGAGCAACCGGAGGTCTTTTATTAGATATGATGGCACATTTCACAGCTCCCTGACTTACAGAAACCCAATCCCACGATTAGTCAGCGCTTTGACGTTATCTTAAGTTCCTTGTCAGAATTAATTTAACGTGGGTGGGCTGCTGTGGGGCTGTCTGTCGCGCTCTGCTCCCCTACAGGAGGTGGAGGGGGGGGGGGGTTGTGGGGGGGGCTTACAGGGGCAGGAAGATCCTTTTCAAATAAGCTCCAGTCGCTGCCAAAATATCTGCTCCATCAAAAGGCCCCATTCTGTGAGAGCAGGAGCAGTGAATGGGCCTGAATGAACAGGCTGAAAACAGATCCTGTTCTGGCCCGGACCACTTAGTGACCCCCCCACCCCCAATGATACCAGAGAACCTTACAGCTGATATACTTACTTCACTTAACACACGTGTCACGCACAGCTAAACACAAATTTAGCGACATACTGCGAGGACTACAGATCAGTATTTTTGCTCAGTGAAAGGGAACTCAGTCAGAAGTCCTTACACACAAAGAATCACATTTAAAAGTATTGATATTGTACACTGATCAAGATTGGCAGCAAACTAGTGAGAGCCATTTGCCTTGTCAGTGTGAAACTGGAGTCTGTCTGCAGTGCACAGGCCTGCACTGACACTTCATTATAGGTCTTTTCCTGGTGCCCCCCCCCCCACGTTCCTGCTCCACACTCCCGACTCAGCCCTTCTCCATGCCACTGTCCCATCTGATGAAAACTAATGGATTACAGCATTTCAATTTGGGGGAGCCAGCTCCGTTGTCAGCCGATCTTCATCTCATTCAATTAGGGAGGAGGGAAATCTCTGACATTTGAGAGGTGGGAGCAGGCCACTCACTCTGACCCATAAACTGCCTACAGTGCTTCATGGGTGTGGGCAGCTCCATGTCTCCTATCTCTGGGTTTCCCTTTCCTCTCCTCCACTTCCGTAATTTGTCCCAGACACTGATAAGTCAATTAGGAAGCAGGTGAGTGAGCTGTGGGTGTGTGTTTGGGTGTGTATGAGCGTCTGCAGCCCACCAAGGTTGAAGCCAAAGAAAGGTCTGTATGTGTGTGTGTGTGTGTGTGTGTGTGTGTGTGTGTGTGTGCTGACGCTAGAGGAGCTGAACAAGTCCAGGAGGAAGGTTAGCAAGAAACACTGACCAGTGGTCCCCCACGGTGCAGGGAGGATTGCCTTATTTTTAGCCCTATTCTCCATTATCCGGACGCTTTGTTCTCATAATGGTTATCCCTCTCCCATCTGCAGGAACACAAAATAACCCTTTAATGCTTAGAAAGCAGAAAAATGGCCTGGCCTTTGGTAATAAGCCTTGAATTATCTACCCAAGGGTTTTCGTTTCAAGATGTGGAATCTTCAATTATTATGTTCCCATTTAGAAAGAGGAAGGAAAGAAAGAGAGAGAGAGTGAAGAAGGGATGAGTCCCAGACACTAATGGTGCCAGAGAGAGGCTTTGTTCACTTACTACATTTAGCCTGTCCTTCATCATCTGCCCTCAGACGCCACCAATCATAAAAGAGCTGAAAAAAAGACTTCTCTAAACTGTCTCCGTCTGCCATCACTGATGGACACATGTCTTCAGACTCCATCTCAGTGGACACTGAACTGGACCAGCTCAAGTGTCACCTCTGCTCTGTGAGGGAAAGTACAACCTCTTGGTGGTTTCTGCTTTAGCATGTAGCTCGTTGTTAGCATGTTGAGCACCATTGAGAGTTGGTCTCCTCGTCAGTTTAAAAAACTCCTGTGTGGTTGCTGTGTAGTAGTTTGACTCGCAATTGTATTTTCTGGGTTTGAGAAATTTAATTTAGTGGAATTTCAATCTAACTAACTTATTAACTTTACTTTAAAAGTCCAGTTTCTTCTGGTGGGAGAATATCTGCCTCCTGTGAAAAGTCTGTATCTGACTTTGTTCTTTACGGTGATTATGTTGTTACTTAAATATTTTCTCAGATGATACTTGGTATAAGAGGTTTGAGAATAATATTTATTACTGTCACACGTTTCAAATTTCAAAGGTTTCAAATATTCCATCCTGAAAAAAGAAAACAATTCCATCTTTAAGAATCTTATTTCACTCCCAAATCCACTTAAGCAGAAATAGAAAGTAACCACCTTTTATCTGAATTGGTGCTGACCCTGAAGATGGATGTGAGTTACTCTTATGAGACCTGAGGTCTTCACAGGATTAACCACATGTTTTTCCACTAAGAGTTTTACTCTAGTGCTTATACATGAACATGAAAAACAACAAAACAACCCAGATTTATCTGTGAACGACCACACTGAGGCGTGGATGCTTATTTACTAGATACTGAAGACACTGCACATCAGGAGAGTGATTTTCCTCTGTGCATTCTGCACAAAGCACTTTTCCTGCTAAACAAATGCACATTTTACAAACTGATATATACTTGTTTTATTTACTGATATTTAGATTCAAGAACATAAAGCAACATGAATGTCCTGTTACTTCTGCACTGTCACACTTAGGCTTAGACCTGAATACTTTCTACATTCTGTGTCTGCAGAGTCACAACATAATTCTGTGGTTCTCTTCACACCAAAAACAAGTATTAAATACATTGAATAGAAGAGGAATTAAAATGTTACAACATCAGGTTTCTGTGAACAATAATCAGACAGTGCCGATGACAAAAAGCTGACATGAAACTCTTGAACTGGAGCAGCTGTGACTGACCTGTTGGCGTTTAGATTGAGCTTCTCCTCCGTGTCCGTGAGGAACTGTTCAAAGTCCAGATCACTGGAAACACCTGGAAGCAGCAGCTCCACAAAGGCATGATCATCTGGAAAGTCAGCGGGCCACTCCATACTGCTCTGCTCTGCAGGGACCAGGATGTAAAAGACATTTAAAATCATGTCAAGAAGACGTCAGATCATTAGTGACTAAAGTCAGGATTTAATCACCAGTGTGGGCTGATACCAACACGCTGAGCTGTGTTATTATTGTTGTGTGTCAATAGTGTAATACAGTCATTTGAAATGTCCTCAAACAGGAGTTTTATACACAGGCATAAATCAATTGCACCTGGAGGACCTGAAACACAATGAAGCTGATCATCTTCCAGTTCTCCTCGTCTTTCCTCAGAGCATCATTATCTGTCGGAGGGAAACCTCTGATCAAAATTCATCGTCTGAGCCTCGAACCATCTCCACCTACTGACACTATCGTTAACACAGAGGGGAAAAATAGAGCAAATAAATAAAGAATGAGGTTTAAATAAACGTCTCTTAAAAGTGGGGGACACGCCGCCCCCAAAGCCCATCTACCCTGTGGTGCTTAACGCTCATGCTAACAGCCAATCCCGTGGCGTCTTGCTGGCGCTCATATCAACACTGTCATCAACACGAGTCAAGTGGAAGGTAATGGAGAGTGTCCATGTCAATTTGGCTTCCTCACACTCCGCCTCTCGGCCCTTCCTCGTCATCGGCTCTGATTTTAATAATCCCTGTCAAACTCCACACAGCTCTGCACAGCACTGCGCTCGGCTTCCTCGCTGCTGCAGAGCGTCTCTGCCACTCTCCCTGACAGGGCAGACAGGAAACTCAACATTCATTTAGCGTGCACAAAGGGAGGCCTGTCCAGCTGGACAAATATTATTTCCCTGCGCTGACAGCCTCAGCAGTTAAGCTTGTCCTTTATTGTTTTTCTCTCCTCTCATAGTGTTTCCCCCTCATCATCACGCTCCCTCTGTGACACAGTCTGAGACCAGCGTCTGTACATAGAAGAAGACTTCACATCCATGGATTAGCAACTCAACATTGTAATTATACCCAGTGAGCCACTGTGTGTGTGTGTGTGTGTCTTTATTAGGCTCAGAGGACAAAGTGTGTTCAAAGCCATCATTGTGGGGACAATTTGACATTTTTAACAACTTTCAAGGGCTTTTTGAGGGTAAGACTCGTGATGTCACTCATTAGAATCTGAAATCCAAAGTTTTGCTCAGGGATCATCACAGAATTCTCCTGCAACTAGGCATTTACGATGATCACGCTGATTTTAAATCATTAAAAAAATTAACACAACTAAGGGTCGACCAATATGTTTCTTCCAGACTCTGATCTTTAGGATACAGTGCAGTTAGTGGCAAATATATGATACTGATATTTATTTTTCTTATTCATCTATCTGATAATTCTTTAACATAAATAAAGCTTATGGTGCTTCTTCACGATCTGTATTGCCTGAAAATAGTCGTTGTGACTTTGGAACATTTGTCAAGTTTCTGAGAACAAAAATATGCAACATGTCCTAATAAAATAAAAATAACTGAATAACCAGTTATTTAAAAAAAATACATGTTAACTAATGGATTGGTGTAGCTACTGTATGTGTGTGTGTGTGCGTGTGGGGGGGGGGGGGTGTATGTGTGTACAGTAGATGTCTGCTGTAGGAGTCGACTCTACCTCCTGCTTTGCCAACATATCATCTGTTATCTTAAGCGTGAGTGTGCACACGAGTGTGTGTGTGTGAGTGAGTGTGTGTGTGTGTGTGTGTGTGTGTGTGTGTGTGTGTGTGTGTGTGTGTGTGTGTGTGTGTGTGTGTGTGTGTGGGGTTCTCCTGGCAGCTCACAGGGCCTCATTAGCTCTATACTTTAAATCAACCAGTCTCCATTGTCTTGTCATTAGCTCTTTACAAAGCAGATGTTGGAGGAGCCCTTGTGCGTTTTCACAGTGTTGCAACAGGGACAACTGGGCCAGGCGCTTCCTGCCTGAGACACCGACTCTACAGCTATTAGAACACACACACACACACACACACACACACACATCACTGTCCTCTCTCTCTCTCTTGCTGCTGCCTGTCTACCCGAGCTTCACTAACACATAGGCCTATTTACAGTAATGAGTTTGTCCTGAAATATTTAGCAGCACGTCCCCCAGGCCGCCGCTTTAAAGCCACTTAGAGCATGTCAAGTTAAAGTCAACATTATTTTAAAAGGGCTACCTAACAGTCTGCAGGAAAGGAAACATAATAAATTAAATAGGTGCATATTCTAAAATCACAGCACTGCTGAGAACTATCTCATGAACACCCAGAGGAGGGAGGGAGGGAGGACACATGGCAACCATGTGGCTCTGTTGCTCTGTGATGCTGATTTTCCTCTTTACAGTGAGGGCCGGGCAAAATAATACCTTGGTATTTACATTCTAGCTGTTTATGATCTGTAGGACATACTTAAAATGCAGTTGTTGCCTTTCATTGGAGGTGATATGTGGTGTAATTCTGTGGCTTTTATTGTTCAATAAAGGACTTTTCCTTATGTAAGAAACGTAATGAAGTTTCCTATAAAGGTGGTCACGTTCTGCTGTGACACAAAGGCTTAAAACTGAGGACGGTGACTGACTTTCCTTATATAGTTTTCTGTCAATCCGATGTATTTGAATTACTATGTATTATATCAGAAATATCAAAATATTTGAATAAGTAGAGGTACGTGACGATACGATGTGCAATACATGGTCCATGACACCACTAATATCAATATGATTCTGTGAGAATCAATGGATCACAAGACAATCATATAGATAAACGTCCTGATATTTGTCTAACTGAAAAACAAACTTTATAAGTGCAGGATATTGAACATTAAATAATGCATAGAATCAATTAGTTTATTTAGTTTATTAGACCTCTGCTTGAAGAAAAGATGCCATATCACAACATGTGAATATCCAAAAGCAAGACAATATGTTGTCCAACATCACTATATTGATCAATAATATTGATATAATGCCTTCTATTTACAGTCAGCTTTGTCTGCCGAGTTATGGGATTTCGTCTCATCAGACTGTTTACACTGATATTGCTGTTAAATGTATGTTATTAAAATGTATTGATCACCTTTCTCTTTACTACAGGGAAATATGTGGACCTAATATCTTGTTGAAATAGTACGTGGCGTGAGATTGTTTGAACATTGCAGTATGATCGGCTTACGCAGAGGGAATGAATAATACATGATCTAATCCTGATATAACTTGCTGTGGCTGTTTTGGAGAATAATCATCATCATTCAACTGTATTAAAGTCTCACGAGCAACGACTCAACCACAGCCACTGAAAAACAAGACAATGTTGACACCACACCAGCAGATTGTCTGGTGTAACTAACCAAACACATCTGCTTATCCTGTACTGCAAATGTGTATAACTCAATAAATCTGCATGTAAACAATGATTTTATCTAAATCTGAATCTGTTATTATGACTAATAAAGGACTGACTGATCGATTAACTAATAAGAGTTCCTCTCCTTTACATTTTAAAACATTGATATATAAATACATATATAAAATGTGTTGCACTGATATGTCACAGGTGAGCAACATATCTTAAAGAGAGTGAAGCTGTTTTAGGAGTATTTTATGCTCAATAAATCATGATATAGACTTGAAATAACAGTTTATAATAAATGACAATAACATGGTCGCAAATAGTGATATTTCAGAAGCTACACAATCTTCAGACAATCGTATAAGATCATTACAAATCACAGCGTGCAACATATATCTAATATATATAACATATGACTCAAACGTTAACAAACATCACACCTGCACTTTGTTTGTGTGTCTTACCTTTGACAAGCTGCTTTTATTTGTTCCTCACAGTGAATCCATCACATTGACTTTGGGCATCAGCAGTGGTGTTTATTGATAATGACTTTCTTCTATGACGACTATTTAACCGATAATAAAGCTGCAAACCAGGACCAGGGCAATTCAGCAACAGCAAATACACACTTTATCCACAGTAAAACACTCAGTGACGTCACTACCGTCCACGGAGCAGCGCTGTGTGCGCACCGCGTGTTTAAACACGCGTGTTTATGAACAGAGTCACAATCGAAGAATGGAAATCGATCAATCGAATATTCCCGTTAATCACAGCGCGCGGTGATGGTGATGGTTCCGGGCTGAGAAAGCGTCCGTGACAACAACCCGGATGTGGTAGAAGCACTTCCGGTATCACAAACATCAAATTATCTTGTGAAAAACGTTCCTCGTCTTTTGTCAGTTCTTGTTTTTTTGCTTGTTTATTTATTGTTCGAACTTTATGACCTAAACTCGTTTCCATAATGTGTTTTTATGTAAATATAACGAAGAATGTACTCATTTTCATAATGTAAACAAAGAAGGGGAAGAGGAAAAACTTCCGCTAAACGGGAACGTCCAACTGAATCAAACAAACGGGGGTGCTCGTGTCTTTATTCCGCGGCCACTCAGGACTCAGGAAACACGTAGCTTTTTATACGAAACATAATCTCCACGATATTAATCCATATGTTGTGATACGATGTGATCTTTGTGTTGCTAATGCGCACACGACGTTCAAAAACACCAGGAGCACCCGCACACCAACTCCCGCGCTACAGTTAGTTGTGCCGGAGTGACGTCATTGTCAACACAAGGAACCAGAGGCGCCAGGATCGAACACCAATTCAACTCATGGTAAAGACAAATGACAGCATTACGCGTTTCCACGGAGTAAAACAGTGTCTTTTCGGAGTAGCAGATAAATAGTGATTCTTAACACTGTTCAGGTTTCTGCGTGTTGACGTGTCAGCGTCAGATATGGCCTAAATGTGCCTAAATTAGCTGCATTATCTCCAAATGACCGATAATCCACACTAAAAACATGTCAGATTATTAAAATGTTACCGTGACAGGAAGTAAATCCAGTTTGTATAGTTTGCAGGCGACAGTCGTGCTCGAGCCTGAGTCGATTCCTGAGTCCCCAGTGATTCAGGTCCGACTCATCAAAGAAAGCTCAACAGTTCCGAGTCCGAGTCTGAAAGTGTAAAGAAACAAAAAATAATAATAATTATAATGATTCACTAAATTATTTTTGACACAAGAGCCAAAAAATGCACAACGAAGTTTATGTGCACCTATGTAACGACCAAACTCAGAATATAGATCTACATTATTAATGTAGCTATTCATAGTTTTATGCCAAATGTTTCTGGACATATTAAAACAATCTAAACAAAAGAAAAGACAACCCAACTAAAATGGTTTTCAATTTCAAAAGCCAGAGACGAGTAAATGCAGAGGTCAAATTCAAGTCTGAAAATCGTGCACACAGGAAGTTCAGTCCTGGCACCAGGATGAGGTAACTGAAGGAGTTTATGAGAAGAAGAATATTATTTTTCTGTTTTTCAGCAGAACATCAGCCTACAGACAAAAACACTCATCCTAGAATAACTTTAATAAAGCTTAAACAAAGTAGTGTGAAGTCATATCAGAATGTATGTCGTCGTTTGAAGCTGTCTTTTTCTCATTTCTTCAGTTTCGTCCTCTGAATGGAGACCTGCACTCGCATTTTCCAGATCTCTGGAATCAAGACCCATGAAGAGAAGAGGGTTTTGGTCCAGGGAGTCCAGCAGCTGGGAGGGAAATACATCGGTGGCTCTGTGAGTCACGATCCCTCTCAAACATTTCAGCATCTCAGAATAAGCTTCCTTTATTATTTGTCGAGTAATTTTTCAGTGATGAGATCGACCTTCAATCCTCCTCCTTGTCTTCCAGGTCTACCAGGAAACCATCACCCATCTCATAATCCCACAGGTTTTGTCCAGTGAGAAGTTCTTAGCAGCCTGTGCAGCAGGTCAGTTATGATGATTGATCCAAGGCCATAAATAGTTTATATTCATTCAGTTTGGGTTATACTAATGTAATCCTGCTCCTGCAGGGAAGTGGGTTGTGACTCCAGACTATGTGTTGGAGAGTGTTAAAAATGGTTCCTGGCTTGTGGAAGGACCCTATGAGGTGGCCATTTCTACAGGAGCCCCAACTGTGTTCTACCCTGCCAGACAGTGGAGGGAGAAGGTGGCCAGTGGGAGGCTAACAGGGGCCTTTCAAGGGTGGAAGGTTCTCCTCATGGTTGAAGAGGCCTCCCGCAGAGCCATGTTCAAACGGTACAGACTACGCAGACTTTATAAAGTACAATGAAGGAAGGTTTCAAAATATTAACATTTCTGTGTTATTCTTGGATCTTCTGCAGGCTGCTAACAGCTGGAAAGGCTGAGATCTACAACATCCCTCCTCCCTGTCACGTCTCCATCACTCATGTCATAGCTAAACCCATTACAGGCAACTCAAAATCCCACAATGCACCTTGTTATCCTGTGACCCACATTGTCCAGCACCTTTTTGGAGTAAGTCAGTCTCATTTGTGATGATGAACATTAGTGGGGGTTTTTTTGTGTTTTTTTTACACATTTGAGGCAGGACAGTGTAACATCTGACACTGATGAAGCTAAATGGAACTAATCCCTCATTAATGTGATGATTCACACCTGTGATCTGACTTCAGTTGCCTGTCAAACATTAGGACACAATAGGAAACCTGTTTGTTTGTTTGTTTTATTTCTCTGAAAGGTTTTTGTTGACTTTTATTAATAATTTGAATTACTGGCTTGGTATTTTAGTTTGAACATCTTTCTTTCCTGTGGCAGAGAAACTGTACAGACATGAATTTCAACATAACAGATAATGAGATGACAGAGATGACGAAGGCCGGCGTCGTTGATATTGACTTCTCTAAATTGGAGACAGAGGTCAAGGACTATGTCGTTAAACAGCAGGTGGGTACAGTGTGTGTGTGTGTGTGTGTGTGTGTGTGTGTGTGTGTGTGTGTGTGTGTGTGTGTGTGTGTGTGTGTGTGTGTGTGTGTGTGTGTGTGTGTGTGTGTTAATACAGTGTATTCCATTCCTACAGGGCCGCCCGAGACTGAGCTTCCTGGACTTTGTGGGTTACCATGACCCTCAGTGTCCACAGTCACAGGTAGACGTGCAGCGTACCTGACACATTCTCCTCACCTCAGCTACACATCTCTAAAATAACTCTGTATTTCATCAAGAAGATCAGGTCATTCCATTTTCTTTATGTCATACATTTCAATGGAAAGTGACGTGCGGTGAAAGTGAGCATCATACGCAGGTCACTGATTTAACTACTGCTGTCAGGTGATCTGAGAGTTTTGATTGGCAGGCCCATTAACAACGCTCCTCACTGTCCTGTCTATACCTTACCCAAGTGGATCGCCATCACACTGCTGTTATACGTGCTCATGTATTTCCATTCTGTTCTCTGCGAGTCCATATGCTATTTGCCAATAAGTGACAGTCAGAAATGACCACTGAGAACTTTTGATGCTCATTCACTTCCTCTTTCCATTACCCTTCTGCCCTCACCCTTTCTCTCCTTTTTCTGCCGCTCTTCTCTTTGAGTTCCACGTTTTCTCCTCTTTTCAATAAACCTCTTACATGTCATCATTGTTCTATTATTCCCTCAGGCGATGGAAACAGACTTCAGCGATGTTGCTACGATGATAGAATGCGGTCTCTTCACTGAAGCCTTGGACTCACTCAGGAGTGCTATGTTCCCTGGTCTGCTGCCACCAGCGCCGCATCTCACCTCCCTCTTAGAATATGCACAGCAGGTAGGAGCAGAATGATCAAACTGTTGCTGTGTGAACGCTGTAATATTCAAGTTTACACAAATATAGAGCAAAGAAAGACGTACTTCAACCATATACTGTAATAACATTAACATCATTTCATATCCTCTTTGTGTTTGCACAAGTCAGAACCTCTCTAACGTGTTGTGTGTGCATTATTTTCACAGGAAAACACTGAACCTTTCTTCCAGAGAAATTTCCTGCTGCTCATGTATAAGCTGCTCCTCACTAACCCTCCCTGGACGTCTCCCAGCAGAATGAAGAAATATTTCAGTCAGGTGTTGCAGTGTCCTCGGTGTAAGACGGGCCTTTGGCCTTTCCTCCAGACAGCCACCAGGTAATCCTGACGTCAGAGATGTCATTATTATTATTATAGTGACATGTTGTCATACAGCATCTCATTCACTGTGTGCTCTCAGTTACTGTCTGTCCAGTGAGGTCACATGTCACCCACTTCCTGCACCTGCTTCACCAACACTGAGACGTTTCCATCATGACCTGGTGGCATTTGTCCTCAAGCTCTTCCAGGCGGAGCTGTACTCTATCACTGCAGGGTAATGAGACTTGATGTAAATACAAATGTTCTTTGATCAGTCATATCAGACTTAGATGGCCTGTCTTTCCCTCTTTCTGTCGCTCAGTGATTTTGTGCAGCCTCAGGGAACAGCAGGTTCTCAGACCTCAGCGTCAGGATCTTTGCTCTATGGAGCCTTTTGGACTGTGTGGGAGCGTTCCACGCTGCTTTCTCAAGCTGTGAAACAACTCTCACAGCTTTTGGTGCATGCTGCCAGTGAGGTAATGTGGAACTGGTACATTGTTAGTCTCACTAGATGTTTTCTTCTTCTCTATCTCTTGTATCTATGTAGCCGGGAGCAAGGGAATAGTGTTCACCTGTGTGTGTTTGTGTGTGTGTGTGTGTGTGTGTAGTGGTAGCGACAGAGTTTCTGACAGTAAAACCAAACGTCTTCCTCTGACAGGCGGTTCACTTCAGTGTGTTTACGAGTGAGAGACAGTGAGAGAACATGACAGTAAAGAGTGTGCAGCTCTACAACAAAACACTAAAGACTAGAACACACTGAAACAATAAACCTGTGAAGACAAGAAGAGACGTGGAAATGATGAAGAAGGCAAACAAAAAGCGAGTGTCCATCTTATGGTCGAGTGACAAATGCACGCTGCACTTTATTTGCACAGCAGCCTAACAGCTCCTCTAGATTCACTTTCCTTCATTATCATTACAGTGGGTGTGTCACCTTTTCTCTGCCTCAGGATCTGTGGTCATGTCCTGGGACTACAGAAGTGTTGTAGTTCTTATGACAGTGTGGCGTCACAGGGTTACCCACAGTCATTAATGATGTCATCATCAAGACATGAAAATCAGAAACAATTATTAATTTCTATATTATTATTATTATTATTGTGTGAGCCTATGGTAGGAATGATGTCATCATGACATCACTATAAATATTGCCAGTAACATGAAGAGAGAGCTGACGATGGTGTGGTTTATTTTCAATGAAGGAATATAAGGAGAGTGAAGAGAAGCAGAGGCTGCAAGTGGCCGACACTCTGCTGGAGATCCTGTCTGTGCTGGTGGAGTTCTGGTGTCAGCAGAACTTCAAACTCAACCAGAACCTGGTGGAAAAAGGTCTCCAAGACCTCGCAGAGCACTTAACTCTTATCAGTCAGGGTACGGAATCAGATCTTCATGCTCTGATGACTGTGGTGAGTTTTCAGACAAAGTCATTGTTGTGTTTTTGTGTCTTTTGTTTCCTTCTGTAGATGTGAGTCCAGCAGCTGTGGTGGAGCTGGTTGTTCGGGTTTCCTCGACCAGACTGAAGGTGGTGATGGCTGATGCCATATTCAGGAATCTCTGCAGCAGAAGTGGATTGACTCTGGGAGATGAACCTCTCTCTCTCAGGAAAATGGTGCGTACACATGTTCTTCATTCAGTTTTACATTCAGTTCTCTCTCTATGGCTATTTTGGTTTTAGAAAATCTAGTTACACAATTCCACACAGTTAAACACACTCTGTGTAACATTATAGACACTCACTGCTGGTGTCTTTGTTCTTCCAGTCCTCAGTCTCCTAAAGATGCATATTCACTGAGAATGTGACGGCAGCGTGTGACCTTGTGTGACCTTGTGTAACCTTGTGTAACCTTGTGTGTCTGTGTGACAGGTGCTGTCTTACCTGCCCTCTCTGGGATGTTTAGCTCAGAGCCGCAGCGGTGCTGGTGTTAGCACAGGACTCACCTCCCACAGCTGCAGCAGCCAGCAGACTGACTGCAGGTCAGTTCCACACAGCTCACAGTCTGTCGACACACTGATACGTTTCCCTGCTGGTTCACTTTAATGCCTGAAGCAGAACATGTGATGACATACAGTCCATGCAGAGGTGGACAATAAAGCCTCTTTCACACTAAAATTAGCGGCTACACCCAGGGATTTGTGAAGCTGTTAAATAAGGAAATTAACACCGTTCCCATTGAAAGTGTTCTTGTTTTATTTTTTTCACCTCTGCTTTACCCGTGTGTGACTCGTGATGACACAAACAGAGGAAGAAGGAAACCACAGCACCTCAGTGACAAGGTTACACTCTGGTTGTTTTTGTCCTTTTTACTTCAGGTGATTTGAATGATGAAATAAAGTGGTTAAAAAGTAAGGTTCACTACAAACGTTCATGTTCATCCAGGTGATCAGAGTCAGGAGTGAAGGCTGGGTGAAGACATTCCTCATGGAGTTTAAAACACTGAAGATATGTTTTAAATGAAGTCACTTTCTTATTCTAAAGTGAAAAACTCACAACATCCACTCTCCTCTTGTAGATTTGAAGTTGTTTGTGATTTAAAGGCAGAGTGTGGTGTTGTCATTCTGTCAAACGACTTCATCCATCACCTTTGTCAGGTCGTAAGGCTAAAATAACACCCACACCTCCTCCTGATAGATTTAAGGCATTTCAGACAAAATGAGGCAAAATGCTGAGTTTCAAAGAGAAATGAGAGGGAAAATGAACAAAGGAACACCTGGAGAGGGTGTGTGTGTGTGTGTGTGTGTGTGTGTGTGTGTGTGTGTGTGTGTGTGTGTGTGTGTGTGTGTGTGTGTGTGTGTGTGTGTGTGTGTGTGTGTGTGTGTGTGTGTGTGTGTGTGTGTGTGTGTGTGTGTGTGTGTGTGTGTGTGTGTGTGTGTGTGTGTGTGTGTGTGTGTCTGATCCTATCAGTATGTGTGTGGGCAGACAGAAGGGGTGCACCGGGAGGTTAGAACCCTCCTCACACACACACACACACACACACACGATCACACAGCTATCCTTTTAAGGACATGCATCGACTTCCATTCATTTGGTCATCCTAAACTAAGCATTGTCCCAAACCAGTTAATGCTTTAACCAGAATTTGAATCTTCTGCCTCATTAGGACCAGGTTTTGGTCTCCATGAGGACTACTGGTCCTGACCAGGTCACTCACACACACATTGCTGAGTGTGATCTGGCATTGATATCCCATCAGGCCTTTGTGTTGGACCAGCAGCTCTCAGCCTTCACCCCTGTTCCTCGCCTCTCTTCATCTTCCCTCTTGCATACTAAATCCCTCTCTGAATGCAATTACACACGCACACACACACACGCACACGCACACGCACACACACACACACACACACACACACACACACACACACACACACACACACACACACACACACACACACACACACACACACACTTGCTCTCCACACCCTGAGTCAGACATCTGCTCTTCCACCAGCAGGTAGTTGGCCTGAAGAAGGCCAGGAATCACCAGGGAGCAAGTTCATGTAAAGGCTACTGGTTGATCTCATCCTCATCCCTCCATCACTCTCTGCTCGTTTTACTCCATCTCATCATAACGTTTAATTATTTTGACTTTAACAAATTTAAAGACACTCATTTGTGAGCAAACAGCACAAGAGTGTAAGAGTGATGTCTGAGAATGTCATAGTTTTGTCATATATTCTTCCCATGTTTCCAAATTGAACAGTACCTATTATGGGTCATGTACTGATTACTGATCTGTCAAAATAATTGCAATATGATTCATTTAAAAAAAAAAAACAAAAAAAAACATCATGCAGCTCTAATTTTAATATTGAGCTTACTTTGACACAGACATGAGATTAACACGGGAATAAAATAAGGAATGCAGTCTGCATTGGTGAGATAAAGAAATGCCAAAGGCCATGTAAAAAAAAAATAATCATTTGACCTTAAAGAAGGAAAGAAATCATAACGACAAAGAGAGTAATAAATCAAGCTCTGAAACTAAAAGTCAATCTTTTCTCCTTGATTCAAGGTTGAATTCTATGTGCGACACACACAGTTAATACTTACATTCATGCATTTACTCACATTTAACAAGATTTAAAAACAACTCAGTAGATAAGACAAAAACCAGGTAGGATGTGAGGGATCACAGGTTAACCCTAACCCTAACCCACAGGTTAACCCTAACCCTAACCCACAGGTTAACCCTAACCCTAACCCACAGGTTAACCCTAACCCTAACCCACAGGTTAACCCTAACCCACAGGTTAACCCTAACCCACAGGTTAACCCTAACCAACACATTAGGTTGTTTTACTGTCAGGTTCAGCTTCTTCTGCACCAATACACAGCCTGGCATTCAGGCACCTGGCCAAACCGTGCCAGGCTAACAGGACGATTAACCAAACCGTGCCAGGCTAACAGGACGATTAACCAAACCGTGCCAGGCTAACAGGACGATTAACCAAACCGTGCCAGGCTAACAGGACGACTGACCAAACCGTGCCAGGCTAACAGGACGACTGACCAAACCGTGCCAGGCTAACAGGACGACTGACCAAACTGTGCCAGGCTAACAGGACGACTAACCAAACCGTGCCAGGCTAACAGGACGACTAACCAAACCGTGCCAGGCTAACAGGACGATTAACCAAACCGTGCCAGGCTAACAGGACGACTAACCAAACCGTGCCAGGCTAACAGGACGATTAACCAAACCGTGCCAGGCTAACAGGACGACTGACCAAACTGTGCCAGGCTAACAGGACGACTGACCAAACTGTGCCAGGCTAACAGGACGATTAACCAAACCGTGCCAGGCTAACAGGACGACTGACCAAACCGTGCCGGGCTAACAGGACGACTGACCAAACCGTGCCAGGCTAACAGGACGACTGACCGACCGTTTGTCTCCGTGCAGTGAGGGATTTTAGTTGTAATGTTGAAGCTCGGTGATTTGCCGATACCTTTTTAAACCGTCTTACTGTGACAATACTTTGGTTCATCTCCTCTGAACAAATCTGCTCATAATCAGTTTCAGATAATGAAGATCAATCACACTGCTGAACACCTTTGCAGTGGAATTAACGTCTTCTTGCTTGTGAAAATAGCAGAGGATTGTTGTAGTATTTGATTAATAATTGATTATTTTTGCAAACCTATATATAAAAGGAGGTAGATTTTCTTTTTGCGTAATGTGTAGCATCCTCATGGTGTGGTATCTGATATACACTATACACTAGGATTTTTTTGAAAGTTGTCCTCCAAGGGTTGATGGTGCCCCAGGCTGAGAAATGAACGCTGGCCCACTGACAGCAGACTGGTGTCCTAAAGTAGGCCATGAGGGAAGGAGAAAGTGAGGAGGCGTACACAAGCCAACTTCTGTCAACTTCCACTGCTTCACTGCAGTCAGCCTATATGGACATGGGACACTTGGGTGAAGTGGTTTGAAAAAGAGATGTGATGCACCTTCATCCTCCACACACACACACACACACTCATACATATGTGCGAGCACACACTCATACACATGGAGCTTGTCTCATCTCTTCTCAGCCTTGTCGCCGCTAATAACAAGCAATGCGTGACAGGACGTGTGTTTCCTCCTCACTGCTGGGAGCTTCTTCCTGGCTTCTGAACAAGCCAATTACCAGGGAACAAGCCTCTTCCCTGTAATACGGATGGCACTGCGCTTCCATGCAGCGCACGCGCACGTGCACGCACACATACACACAAGACACCTGTCAGGCTGCATGCAGGCACATCTCTTATACCCACTCGCAGGACTAGTGACAGCCCACAGCTATTAGCACGCCACTACTTTGAAGAGGCTTCACTTTCTTTTACTAGTTATTCCTCCTAATGTGCTTGCTCACATCGTATTCACCGTCTCTGTGTTTGAGGTGTTAAGTGGGAGGAAAAGTACTTTGGAGATGGAATTGGAGGATTGTGTGTGTGTGTGTGTGTGTGTGTGTGTGTGTGGCCAATGCAGTACAGTTTTGACAGATATTGTCATATTTCAAAAAAGATGATAAAGCACCTCGAGGGATTCATTTGCTAATGGCTCTCCTCACAGTTCAGTGATGCCCGTTCCACTTTCTCTTCCTCTGGGTTTCCGCGCTGTCACGTTGAAATGGTCAGTCACTGAAACATAGGCCTGCTCTTGTGAATCATGGGACATTTCTTATGGAATTAGGATTAGTACATGTACATGTGTGTGTGCTTGTACTGTGTGTATCGCCTGTTAACCCCCTCCAACCCTTTTCTATTCATACAGAACTCAGAGTTCGAAGGAAACGAGTGTGGAGAAGGAGAACATCCCCCGAGGTTTGAAGAGAGTCAATGCAGCAGGTTGGGCTCACACACACACACACACACAGACTCACACACACACACACACACACACACACACACACACACACACACACACACACACACTGCTTGACAGTATAGCTTCACATTTGCAAGCAGCAGACTTGTAATGGACTGATGCTCTGCACTGGGTCATCAGTAAAGAGGGACATGATCGCTCTGTCATCACATTCAGTTTAATGAAGAGCACATAATATATGGAGAGAGTGATTGATTTGCACCACACTTCCATGTCGTCAGCTGTAAGAGCAACTTTGCTGCATACGTAAGCCTGATGTGTGGATTCAGGGCAAAGTGTGGATATCACCACTGTAGTATCACCACTGTAGTATCACCACTGTAGTATCACCACTGTATTATCACCACTGTAGTATCACCACTGTATTATCATCACCGCTGTAGTATCACCACTGTAGTATCACCACTGTAGTATCACCACTGTAGTATCACCACTGTATTATCATCACCGCTGTAGTATCACCACTGTAGTATCACCACTGTAGTGTAGTATCACCACTATAGTATCACCACTGTAGTGTAGTATCATCACTGTAGTATCACCACTATAGTATCACCACTGTAGTATCACCACTGTACCACTTCCTCCTCCTCCTCTGTTTCCACTTGCTCTATTCACATTTAAATTCAACATCTCCCTCTGTTTTGTCGCACGTCTTTTCTTCATGTGCTATTTACCTTTTTTTATTTGAAAAAAAAAGTAAGGGATAAATAAATAAATGGCCCCGCAGAGAAATAATGGCTTTTCTCACGCAAAACAATGACACATATGAGCATACGCTTGCACACAAGCACGTCAGATCTCCATTTTAGGGATATTAAATGCAGCAATTAGGCTATCACTGCAGATATACAGCAACTGGAGTGGTGGAACTTCCTGCAATTAGAGGTATGGTACTCTGTGTGAACTCTGGAAGGTGTCAGAGCTCATATCTCCCTCCTCCACCTGATCAGAAAGGCCTGCTGCTGGTGTGAAGGAGGGGTGGAGGGTAAAGGAGAGGGAGGGCTGAGGCAGGAGACTCAAGGCTGTTGGCATGTGTTGTTTTTCCACTACGTGATCTCTATACCGATGCGGTCGGCATTAATTTTTGATGAACCATCGGCACAGCTTCCTCTCCTCTCGCCCGCTCATCCTCCTTTCTCTTCCCTGCCTCTCTTTCTCACACATATGTAAGCTCACTTTCTTATTTGCTGCACTTCTATCTCGCCTCCTGCAACCTCAGTATCTTTGTCACAGTAGCTCAGAGGGGGTTGAGGGATTTGGGATCAACTTCTCTTTTTCAGTTCCATATTTGCTTGTGGAAGCTCAGCAGAGATTTCGATTTAAATCAGCCTGACTATAATGTTATGTCGGGTGTCAGACAAGAACTGCAGTGGGTTTTCCATGACTTTAAAATGGGTTTACTTTTAGCTTCCTGAGACAAACTTGTAAAGTCATCGTTTATGCTGCAGAATCCACCAAAGACCCGGTTGATTGTTCTTGTGAACTTAAGCTTCACAACGAATGGAAAGTACAGTATTAGGGTCATGTCGTACTCGCTGTATATTACTCACATGTTCATGGACAAGCCTAGACTTTTCTTCATACTATGAACGTCTCACACATGGATATAGAGCTGCAACCATTATAGATTATATAGAGACAAACAAGTGCACATGGATCCCTCCACATACCTCTGAGCATATATATGGGGGCATGGAAAGTATTGATGTTTATTAAGAAGCAACTAAACCTTTACACATAGCTACAAGTCAAAAGCCCTCACCTCACTTCTCCCTTCCAAACATGGTAGAGATCTACAGTTACCTTCAGGCAACACAGATCTAAAGTAAAACATTCTGCTGAGCCAGTGTTTGGTTTGTCTCCTCTGGAAACATAGATGTGCAACATGGCAGATTCCATTTCTGCTGAAAATCCTTCCCACTGCACCTTTAATTGATCAAGAGTGATCATTTTAACACCATAGTGACACAGTGTTTTAAACTCAAACTTTAAAACCATCCTGTTCCCACCATGTCACGACAATCCACTGTCATATCTGAGTTTTTACACAAACAAAACAACAACTCCTGAGTGTTTTTGCTGCTGACAAACAGTTGCTGGAACTTTCAGTTGTGTGACGACGTCTTTCTCAGAAGAAGAAGTTTGCTGCAGAACTGTAAATGTTTCTGAAACTCAACCATGATGACTGACATCTTCCTGGCTTGTGTCGCATCAGTAAAATCATCAGTACAGTGAAATCATGAAATCATGAAATCATCTCATGGACACTGGAGCTGAAGTGAGACTCTTCTTCTTCTGTGGTAATAAGAACAGACTGGACTATTCCTCAGAACGTCTGAAGTCTGACTTGAGTGTGGTGGAGGTTTTGCATATGAAAACACTCTTCATTTAATTCAGCTCCAGTTCATGAGCCAGCTTTTCTACACAGTGAATAAAAGAATCATTTGAAGTGAAAATTGATTCTAGTCAAACTATGAACCATCTGTAGGAAATGTATGCTTTAATATAAGCTTTTATATTTAGCATTTGTGTTTGGGTCCATTACTTCCTGCTGGCATCGCCTCTGGGCCTTTGTTGCTGCCCCATGTTGTTTTTTAGCATTTAAATGGAAATATCTTGCATTAAAATCTTCACCAGTGGAATTTTTAAATGATGGTCACTTAGTTGAAGGCCACTCACTTGTTTAGAGACAGAGTGAAAACTGTGGTACTCAGAGCCATGAACAGCAGCAGTCTTTGAGTTTTAAATATATCCACTAAAGTGGCACAGAATACCTTTCTAACACATTCCAGACAAATGGCATTGTTACAGCTTTGTGGTGCAGGGATTGGCGAGCCAAGCCACACTTTACAGAAGTGTAGTTAGCAGACTAAAGGATATAAAGAGCAACACATACATTTAACTTTTCTATTAAAGTGTGAAACGGGGGATTTATAGAAAAGGACAGGCGGATTTATCCTTTCCGTGCTTGTAAATGCTGAGCATGCAATTACCCCTATAATAGAGGCGTTGTGTCCAAATTGGAGCCATTAAAGTGATTTAACAGTGCATGGATTGGTCCTGGCATTTGTGAGGATGTGTACACATGGGGTGTCGGGGAATGGCTGTTTAATCACAGCGTTTTAGAGCGCAGTAATAGCAGAGCAGCACATGTAGAACACTGTCATGGCACACAGTACAACTTACTCATTAGAGACTGTTGTTTGCTTTGGGTTTCACCATTTGTTTGAAAAGGGTTTGTTTCATTGATTGGCTTCATTATTGTCACTGATACTGATGCTGTTCAACCACCAGTGTCATTTCTGTGGGACATTTAGTCTGCTTTTATTGGCGCAAATTGAATGTAATACAAATAAAAGTTTGTATAAGTGTGTTATCACTTTAAAATAAACACTCAGCCCAAACCTTTTGGATTCAAATAAATCTGATGCATAAACATATGATGAAGGACAGTGAGGAAGTGCTGCAGGAAGAGAGTTTTCTTCATCATGTGAAGACAGCGTCACAGTCTCACTGATAAAATCCTCTTTTTCTTTTGGCTTCTCCCTCGGTTTTATCCACAGATTCCCTTCTTTATCCAGCACTAGGACGAGTGTCCAGTTAACAATGAGCAATGGGGATTGGGTACCTTGCTCAGAGGTACACCAGCCCTTGACCTGGCAGGGATTCAAACTGGCAACTCTCCATTTACAAGCCCAATTCCCTTCCATTCAGCCATGGGCTGTCCCAGTCTCCACAATATATCATTCTTTCCACTTGACATTGGCCTTTGAACGCTTTAGTCGTTTCTTTTATTTCATCCTAGTGTAGCACTACGTCATGTTTTTAATCTTTTTAATGATTCACAACATTTATATTTGGAAGATTCTTGAACGTTATTAACCTGAATTATAATAATAATAATCTATTTGTTAGGTTTTGCGTTGTATTTCCAGGGAGAATACAAATGATCTTCCTTTTGATAAACAGCCCTTCCATCTCTACGTTTTATGTTTCCCATCCTCTGTTCAACCTCTTTACCACCGACGGATGGCATTTAATACGTCTCCTACATCCTCAAAGACACCTGGAAGAAAGGAATTCTTCAGAATAAATAGATCCCAGCTTTCTTCTGCTTTGAAATGCAGGGAAGCCTTTGACTGTCTCCTCCACGGCTTCTTCCTTCTCACCCCCACCTCTGTTTGCCCTGTGTGTGCTGTGTAGAGCTGGAGTGGAGCCCCTGTACAGGCGTGGCATCCTGGGGAGAACTAGTAAAGCATTTATTACAGGCTTTGCAGTTGTGTATTATACTGGCGAGCACAGAGCCACTCATGCTTGGCCTTTAACTTCCCTCTGAAGTTCAGCCATACATGAAAAGAGGGGGCTCTGCTCCACTAATATATTCCCCATTTAATATTGAATCAGGAAAAAGAAAGGCATGAGCTAGAGATGAAAAAAAAAGAAAAGGGTTTGAAAATGGTCTTTAAAAATGAAAATGAAATCCTCGAGATGTATTTTCTGTGGCTGTTTTGCTGATTAAATATCACGTGGTGACAGGAGCAATGCCCAGCGGAGCGTTTGAACCCTGGATGTGTGAACAATCCTTTTGTGAGTCTTTGTGCGTGGGCTTTCTACCATAACTTCCTCTCAACTAACAATATAGAGACCAGCGGACAGGAAGCAAGTCTTCTTTCTCACTCGCCCACCGCCCTGATATTAACTTTGCTGGGAAATCTCTGCGAAGGCGAATTAGTACAACCACCCATTTTTAATTTTGGAAAGACCCCCCCCCCCTTCTTCTCATCACTTTAATCGCATCCTCATTGGCGGCTCGTACTTTTTTAGGTCAGGCTTTTTCTTGTCAGTGTTTGGGGACATTTCTGTGCTGTCTTATTGGTGTGTTGAGCGTACGGAGGGGGACAATGGGCAGGACATCAGACACACCCTAATGTTGGATTCTCCCTTCTCTTCTCTGGGTGTTTTTGTGTCCGCTCGCCGTTTCCTGGACGAAGGAGAGACTCTTCTTCACAGAGCGTGTAAGAAGAACCAAGTGGACACTGTGCTTCAGATCCTGGAGCTTCCTGGAACAGACGTCAACATCAAGGGTAAGACGTTTATCTCTGTCATCTCACTTCATTCTCACTGTTTGCTTTTCTCGAGGAGCGATTAACATTGAAGAGAAGAAAAGGGGGGGAGAAAAAATAGGAGTGTGTGTGCGTCGTCATCGTGGAGGTTAACCTTTAACTAAAATGTAAGGGTGTGTCCAGGAAGAGCACGCTCACACATTATGGTCTTTTTTGCTAAGTGAATTGAATCAAGTTTGATATTTCAGAGAAATTTCCTCTCTTCTTCTTCTCTTTAGGTCAAATATAATAACTGGAAATGTTATCAACGTTTAGTCGCTGCATAAATGAACTTGTTCCTCTGTGGAGAGAAAAGAGGAGACGTCTGAAATCACATCAGTCTGGAGGAGATCAGCGTTTCTGCTCATTGGAATTTAAATTTCAGATGAAACAGACTGACGTCATAATGTTTTTATTTAAGAGTATATGTTCATTCTTAGAAAGACTTTTAACACGTACAGCCTGTAGCACACATGCTTCTCGGTCATCTGCCTCAGAATCAATCGCTGCTTTTTGTCACGTTTAAAAAGCTGTTTGCTAACTGAGTTAGCGCTAGAGAGCTAGCTGTGACAGATAACAATAAACTTTTCTGCATGTGTGTGTGTGTGTAGACCACGCCGGCTGGACGCCGCTGCATGAGGCGTGTAATCATGGCAGCACGGCGTGTGTGGAGGCTTTGCTGCGTTTCCTCCCTGCACCTGTGCTCCATCACCAGGTGGGAGGAGTCAGTCCACTGCAGGACGCCCTGAGGAACGGACACGTGGACATCGCTAAACTGCTGCTGCAGCACGCAGGTGAGGTTTAGCTTTAAGGTCAGTGACTGTCAGTCAAAACAGGAGCAGGTTTTTCCTTTTGCTTTTTTATTACAGGTTTCTCTAAGTGTCTGTGCTTCAGTGTTGAAGTGCCATTAATCTGGAGGTTCAATTAAAAAGTGTATGTTGCATGTTTATGTTTCCTAAGTGGATAGTTGTACCCAACTGTTTCTATACGTCTTTGTGTCATCCATCTTCCTTAAAACCATTCATTAAACCAAATGGTCTCCATCACGCTGATGGAATCATATAATGTTAAAATAAAACACTTTTAACTTGTCTGTCCAGTTGGCTGCCAAGACGGCTAATCTGTACAATTAGCCATTTATCTGATGATTTAGTGCAGCGCTGGTCGCTGCTGCTGATGCTGCTGCTGATGCTGCTGCTGTTTCTGCTGCTGCTGAAGTATATTATATGATACAAGAATATCATATAATATAAGTAAGTCTTCTTACTCCTCACACAGAACTGTCCAAACACATTACCTCAGAACATATCTGTCTGTTTTTGTTTTAGCTTGAACCTGCGTGTTTTCCTGCCACATCCACTTGCAGCTCTGAGGACGTAGCTGTGATGATTTAGCTCAGTGTGTGGACGTAGTGGACGTAGCTGTGATGATTAAGCTGGGTGTGTGGACGTAGCTCGGCTTGTGGAGTAGCTCGGCGTGTGGACGTAGCTCGGCGTGTGGACGTAGCTCGGCGTGTGGACGTAGCTCGACGTGTGGACGTAGCTCGACGTGTGGACGTAGCTCGACGTGTGGACGTAGCTCGATGTGTGGCAGCAGGTGTCGGAGGAGATGCACGTGTACGTGTTTTTTTAAGCAGAAGTGTAATTTGCTGGCATGTAGCAGCGTACTGTACGTCTGCCTCAGCTCACTTCTCAGTTTGCCTAATTATAGTTAATTTGATTGGACTTTCCCATTAACACATGTACATATTCTGTCCTGGAAAAATAAATTAGACTGGGATTGTTTAGTCCCGGAGAGGAAACAAGAGAGCGCTCCCCCTTTTCTTCAGTAA
>NC_139818.1:542513-575013 GCF_963457635.1 Microchirus variegatus | reverse complement strand
TATGAAGTTGAACTTTGACGAGCACCTTTGTAAACCTTTATGCTCTCGTTGTTACATTTATGAATTTTGAATCTTTTGGAAAATGGTTAAACTCTAATCCTAATCCTTGTAGCATGATAATATAAGTGTGTTGTTTTGACCTGGTCTTCTCTTTTCTGGTTCTATCAAATAAATAACATTGAACAGAAAAAGGACAAAATCTCTCAGAAAAACCTAATTGAGATCTTTACACCAAGTTTAATATTAGAAATGACTGAAGAAAGTAAATCTAAAGGTAAATGAACTTGTGTTCAGTCAGAAAAGTCACAATTGTTTGATGTTTTCCCCAAATCATTATGTGTTTCCATCAGATAAGGTCAGAGATGAGTAAAAACACAGATGTTTCTCTTTATTACAGAGGTTTCTTGTGAGCTCCTCTTTTCTTTATCTTTGCAAAGTACAAACTCGCAGGTCTTGCTCTTTTTCTGCAGCATTTAGTGAGAATGAAGTGAGAATAAAGGCTGACGTGAAAAGAAGAGAGCAGAGGTCAAGGAACATGAAACTATATTTATTTATTTCTCACAGACAAAGCTCAGTTAGTCATATTCTTATTTCTATGGACCATGTAATAATTGAGAGCAGTGAATTTTTCTAAGTGTTGAAAACACATCTGCAAACAAAAGACAGTTTCAAGGTTTAGTTCATCTCTTTTATGAGTTCCTGTGCTGATTGAGAAGAAATAACAGTGTAACAGTGTAACAGTGTAACAGTGTGGGTAAAGGCCAGAGAGGGTTTAGTTTTGTTGGCCATGATGATCACTCTCTGTCTGTGAACAACAACCCTGAACTTAAACCATCAGACACTTCACCAGTGATGTCCTCACACTCTGCCTCTTACACTCTCAACACCTCTGCACACAATTAACAAGTGCATTTGAAACAAAGGCAAAAAGAGTTTTGTTCATTGACAAGAAGTCAAAAATGGGTGTTGGAAGTCAGCAGCAGCATCATCAGCAGCATCAGCAGCATCAGCAGCAGCAGCAGCAGCAGCAGCAGCAGCAGCATCATCATCATCTTAAACATCAGTACAGTGTGAGTCTGCTCAAAGCTTTCATGACGAGTTAAACCCTGCAGCGTTCGTCAAGTGTTGTACTTTTAATAGTTAGCGTCATAAAGTCCAGCTGGAGTTCACCTTCAAATGAGTAAAGACAAACAAAGAATGTTTGGTTCATTTCACAGTGAATGTAAAGAAAAGTGTTTTCAAGGTGAAGTCGTGTGTGTTGTTGGTCCACGACTTCTTTAAGGAATGGTAGAGGATGGATCATGTGATCGGTCAGAACACTTCAGGACGTGGTCAGAGACACAGTGTGACCACATGTGCCATGGATGTGGTCTTAAAATAGAAGATATATGAGGTCAATCCTAAACAATATTAAAGCAAATATTAGAGAAGATATAAACAGCTAAACAACAAAGAAATGAAATATCACAATAAGGTTTGAATGTGATTTGGTCCATAATTCAGAGGGAGATGTCGGGTCATTCTGGACGTCACATCCTCACATCACTGAGTGTTTCTCTGTCTGTCTCTCTCTCTCTCTCTCTCTCTCTCTCTCCGCTGGCTGCTTTTGCTGCTCGACTTGTTGTTTTTTGCTGTGGTTTCCAGTCACTAGTGAGCATCTCCCTGTGGATGTGTGATGCTGAGCCTCTGGCTGCAGTTCACACACTCGCACACTCACACACTCAGTCTGAGAGAGAGAGAGGATGTTTACCCTGCTGTGGAGCTGCCTCAGCCCTCAGACCACAGAGAGAGAGAGAGAGAGAGAGCACTGCATCCTTCTTTACCTCCCTCACTCCCTCCCTCTTTTGCGCCAATTTTCCCTTCCTCCACTCTTGCTTTTATATTTCTTGTCTTCGCCTGCCCTCTAAAGGCCAAAGGGCTCACTGTGTGTGTGTGTGTGTGTGTGTGTGTGTAGCATCTGGCTGCTGCATCAGACTCTGGCTTTTGCTCATAATGTGAAATCTGTCCCTGTGCTGTAGCTTCAGAGCTGATGGTTTAGCAGGACATTTTCACACACACACACACACACGCACACGCACACACACACACACACACACACACACACACACACACACACACACACACACACACACACACACATACACATAAAGGGTGGTGTAATTACCCTGTGCTCTCATGTAATCCCCCAGGTGTTGTATTTATCTCCACTGCAGCATATCTGACACCCAGCGGCAGAACCTGGATTCACTTCAGTCGCCTGCACCAAAACCAACCCCCCACCCCCAGCCTCTAGTCTCATAACAGTGTGTGTGTGTGTCTGTGTCTGTGTGTGTGTGTGTGTGTGTGTTACATTATGCACAGCAAGTTCTGCTATTTTGATGTCTTATGTTAGTGAGAAATATGTGTGTATTTTTGATGTCTGTATTAAGTGTGTGTGTGTGTGTGTGTGTGTCTGTAGCACTGATGATAAACATGGAGTCAATGATTCAGTCAAATACACAATAATTCACTTGTGATGCTTTTTGTGGAAACCTCTCTGTGTTTTCTCTCGTACTCCCATGGTCTGTTTTCTTGCTTTACTAGCACAATGTTGCTGTTGCCTCCGACCATCCATCACTTCCTGTTTGTGTTCTTCTTCTTCTTCTTCTTCTTCTTCGATACAAAGCTCCTGTGATGCACCAACAATCGTTCTCTACAAACCCTGCAGCTCTGAGGTGGTTCAGTCAGGATGAAAACAAACAGACATTCTGTTTTTCTAATGTTCATCTTCAGTGACAAACATCACTTTCTCTGCAGACTCAGTGTCTTTAAATCTTCACGTTACAGACACTTTTTCAGAATCAATTCATTTGTGGATTATTTTCTTGATCCATCGAGTACTTGACAACACGTTGATCAGTGTTTCTGAACCTTATAGAAACCTGGTGATGATGACCCACACACACACACACACACACACACACACACACACAGACACTCACTCACTCACTCACTCACTCACTATGATTCTGTGTTTCTCCTGTGGCCACTTTGATAAAAATGGGATGCTCTTCCGTCCTTGGCTGCTGCCCCTAACACCTGACCCCTGCATGTGAAATTTTGCCGCTTATGTAAAAGTATATGTAGATTAATGCCACAATTTATGCAGATTGAGTTTTTGCCACTCAGGCTTGAAGCATTAGAAGGTAGACGAGCATCGACCTTCTAATGCTAACAGCGTCGTGAGCGTTCACCGATTATCTCAGAACCTCGGCGTTAGATCGGTTTCAGGCTTCAATTTAAAAGCTTTTCTTTAATCAACGTTTAAAACAAGGCTGTTTGTGTTTTGATGTCATGATCAACACAAACACTGTCTGTCAGACAATAACAGCAGCAGCCGTTCAGCCATAAACACACTCACACGTAGCAGCAGCAGCAGTAACAGCAGCAGTAACAGTTTCAGCAGCTTCAGCAGCAGCAGCATCGCGAGGTTCAACAGTCAAGTGCCATCAAAAGCAGTTTTCTGCAGAAATGGGTGGATGTGACACAAACAAAGAGACTATGGCTGTAAAGTCGGGCCGTGGTGCGTTGGCTAAGTGTCTGTCAGTGTAAAAATGTCTTTTCAGTGTGAGCAGACAAAGAAGAATCAACAGAGGAGTTGGTAAAAGTCGCCATTCTAACTTTGTGAGTTTCTTCAGAGACAGAGAACAAAAGGTCATTCAGTTGTGAGTGAAGTGAGGCTCGGTTTAAAGAGCAGTGATGGAAAGTTGTGTTTGTGCTTTTTAAATGAGCTTAAATTTGTCTTAAACCCAAGGATTCAGATTCAGGATTATGTCGACCGTGACCCACGCAGATCTTTACAAGTCATAGCAGCCAATGGTCGATGTTTATGATACTCATTGTTGGGGCTCGTTATTTTCCCCTTCTTCATTTCTCTCTGGATGTTGTTGTAGATCCTGTTGTAACTTGTTATCGTCTTTAAATCAGATCCTGTTCTGTGATCTTCTTATCTTTATGATCTCTGCTCCTCCAGGCTCCTCTCTCCTCCAGCAGACTGATGGAGATGGACAGACCACACTGGATCTGGTCTCCTCACCAGGTCAGAGGGAGGAGCTTCTTCACAGCGCACAGCTGGGAGATTCTGCAGCCGCGGAGGTCTGGAACCTCCCACTCCTGGAGGCTGGATCCACTCTGCTGGCCCACTTGATTTTCTCCTACCTGCAGGAGAGGGGTCTGCCGGGCCGCACGCACAAGCCCAGCGACGAGGCCCGCGGCCTGGGTCACAGGCTGGTCAAAGCCCTGGAGACTCACTCCTACATGAAGGTGACGTCAGGCTGGACGGACCAGCGAGCAGTGAGGCTGACGGAGGATGTCCAGACTCTGCTGGAGCTGAGCAGAGGGAAGCACCTGCCTCAGGTGTCCCAGGAGATTAAAGAGTGCTCAGGACAGAACACTGTGTTCCTCATGGAGATTCTGGAGCATCTGAAGTGTCGGGCACAAACACTAGTTGATGGTTTCTGATTGTAAACCAGAATGTATAAAGTACACTAACATGCAGTGGTCCCACGTCACAGGAAGTCATATTTCCACCAGTTTAATCACAATTTAAAACACATTTGACACAAACTCTGTGCTCGTTTATCCAACAGCAGAAAGTCCACTGTGCAGCTGTTATTTAGGTTCATATAAATATCGGCCAATCCTGACGTCACTCTTGACCAAACCTCATGCTTTAAAATATCCACATCTGACCTTTGACCTCCCACTCAGGTCAACTGTAATAACACGTCAGTTTGTTTTTGTATATTTGTAGAGATTTACGTTGACTGTTTCTACCTCATGTCTTTTTCCTAATGTTTGAAGATTAAATTATTTTTCCACACGTTTGTAGGTTGTATTGATAATAAATAAATACATTTGTTCACACTCCACACGTCTATTGATTTATATTCTGTTAATCCCTCACACTGCAGGATAATCTGGTCATTAGTGACGGAGCAGCAAAGATCTGAACTTTGTGTTTACAGAAATCTAATCTAATCTAATCCCAAGATTTTTGTTTAAAAAGAAAGACTTGAATCCACACAGTGAAGATGATAAAAAATATTTAATCTTGTTTGGGTTTTTTTCTTTTTCTTTTCAAAATAAGCAACAAACATCAGATGCATTTCATCAAAGCAGAAATCTCCATTTCCTTCTTTAACATCAGTATCATGTTAAACGTCTCATCTCCGACACTGAAATGTCACAGAGATAAAAAAAATCACAGGCAGGCAAACGTTAGCAGGCAGGAAAGACAGAGAATGAGGCAGGTTTACACCTACTTTACTGGAACATCATCACCAGACCATCAACAGGCATACAGTAGAAAACACAACCATAAATGTTCATTATTATAGTCATTAACTTTGTACAGTATCATTTAAAAAATAATCTCATTTCAATGTGGTGCAAATAAAAGTGCTGTTTTTTTTCCTTTGCAGCTCAATCTCTTACATTCTTTGTGTGATTTATTTTTTCCTCAAACAAAAAAGAAAAAAAAAAACACTTTGGTTTTTAGTTGCAAACAAACCAAATAATAAATGACCCAAAAGAAAAGAAAGAACAGCGTTTGGATGCAGGAGCACATTAGTCACAACACTGGTGTAAAATAACAGACGTGTTCACACAGATCCTTCAGGCATTAGACACACACACACACACTGTTGTTGTCTTTAAGTGGATTCAACACAACTAAACTAAATCAATGACTCTGGAGTGACAGAGCTCAGTCTGCTGAAGCAGGAGATGGATGAGGGGAGAGGGGCGGGGCCAGCAGCCATGGAGGGGCGGGGCCAGCAGGGAGGGGCGGGGCCAGCAGAGAGAGACAGACAGAAAAAAGGATGGATGGAGGGATGAGAGGAGACGAGCTGTGATCTTTAACAGATGCTCAGGGTCGACCTCGCTCACTGACCAATGAGGGAACAGCGGTGAGAGCAAACGCACAGAGGCATGATGGGAAAAAGGATCTGAAATGGCATATAACGCACACACACACACACACGCCTGACATCTCAGGCCTCAGAGCTTCATCTTGTCACACAACGACTTGCTGCTCGTCTTCGCTGACGGCATTTTTCCACCAGCACACTAACAGCTGACACACACACACACACACACACACACTGAGCTGAATCTACACATCAATCTACAGCTGGAGGGGACATACAACTGTAACACACTCTGACACTGAGAGAAGCAACATGTCTTTGAGGCATAAACATGTACACACAAACGCACATACAGTGTGTGTGTGTGTGTGTGTGTGTGTGTGTGTGTGGCAGATCAAAGTTGAGCTGTGGGCACAGGAGGTGGGGCAGATGGAGAGGGCAGTCAGCCTGGGGCACAGCATCACACACACACACTAACATGCTGTGTGTTCATGCTTCCTTGTGTGTGTGTGGCTGCCCATACACACACACACAGACACACACACACACAGGGACATGAGAGGGAGGTCGAGCAGCCTTTGAAAGCATATTATGGGATGTGTCTGTGACGTCTGTATTAACGTCCTGACAGTGGTTCAGTTATCACGGCTTCACTCGGCCTCTTTATTAAGTACAGACGTTTGTCTGACACTCAATATTTTCTCTTGTTCAGATGATTCTCCGTGAACCCTCGAGATGGTTGTGAGTTCAAATCCCAGTCCAATCTCAGGCAGTTTGTGAACACATCTGATGTCGAGCAGCTGATAAAGTGACCAGTTTTCCCTCTGAACCATTGAATGATTCACAAATACTTGGTGTAGCTCAGTGTCTCCTCTGCTTTGTGTTTGTGGTTCACTTTAAAGCTACAGTGCGTAACTGAGAACAGCTGAATCTGCAGCTTTAATATCCACGTCTGAGGAAAGAATGGAAGACGACTTCTTCACTCACTCACAGTCAGGTTTAGCTGCTTAAATGCTAACTTCTGTACATTTGGATCTCTGCTACACAAGAGTTTAACCCTGACCCTGAACACAGCAGCAGCAGCAGCAGCAGCAGCAGGCGTCAGGTTGTTGGTCCACTTTGTTTAAAAGGATCTGGAGGAGACCACCATGACATCATCACCATGACATCATCACCATGACATCATCACCATGACGTCATCACCACATCCACGAGGGAGGAGGAAAACAGAAAGAATAATGTGAGGTTTGTACTTGGATAAACATGGACGTGGTGCAGACATGTTCAAACTCATTGTGACACTGAGCTGTGATGGACAGAAGAAACCAGGCCATCACTCACACTCGCCTTTAAAAATCAATCAGAAACAGAACGACCATCGGAACTCAAGACACTTCTTTGTCACGTTTTGTACAAAAGTTACACAGCAGGAAACTGGACTGTTCACTGTGAGTTATTACAGACAACAGGAATAAGAAAAGGAAGGAGAGTGGAGCTGGTCCAGAGTCTTCTTCTGCTCCTCAGACGTCCAGGAAAAGACCAAGAGAAGAAAAGTGGAGAAGAGAGAAGATGGTGGACAAATCATCAGAGTCATCAGAGTCATCAGAGTCTTCAGTCCTCTACCCCGGGTTGTTTTTCTTCCTTTTATTTGGACTGGGACTGGGATCCAGTTTCAGCTCTTGGTACTGCACCTGTTAAAACACACACACACACACACACACACACACACACACCACCCAGTCAGGTGGAAAGAGCAAAGGATGCTTGAATAGCACAGAAACTCTCCAGAGGCTCTGTGAGTCCAGCTGTGTGGAACAGTGGCCTAAGGGAAGGGATTACACACTGATTACAACACACACACACACACACACACACACACACACACACTGTTCAAAGCACCAAATACACTTGTGCTCGTACACACACACACACACACACTTCCACAGATGTGGAACCGTGGCCTACAGGAAGGGATCTCACAAACAAACAGAGAACAGGGCAAAGGCTCATGGGAAAATTTGGAGAGACAACAGAGTCATCTCAGTATGGAGAGATGGTGAAGAGGAGAGAAGAGAGAGAGGAGACACAGGAGGGAAACAGTCCACTGTAACTATGTTACACTGTAAAACTGTAACACTGTAATCTGTGCTCATGTTAAAATGCTTAGACCACAAACTCCTGATGTGAGCTTCCTGTGGACCAACACCAGCTGTCAATCACACTGGTGTCCACTCATGTCTAATCACGTCCATGTTCTTTTCAGGAAGAAAGTAGAAGTCGGCCCATTCACTTCCATTCAAAAAAAAATTCACCCCCTGGTGGTTAAATTGAAAATATTTCCCCTTGCTTGTGTCCAAGACAAACAATCATAATAATAAACTGTAAAATATGACTCAAGGTCAAGCTTATTGAGCACAAACCAAACAGTCTGCAGTCTTTTCTTAGAGGAAGTGATGGTGACTGTGATTGATCAGTGACTGGAGTTTAGAAAGAAACAGCTCTTCAAGTGAGGGACACTCAGATACAACGGCATCACAACGACAACACAACAGCATCACAACAGCATCACAGTGGCTGAGCGTCGACAACCAGGAACTGTCATTCTGCCTCTCAGATGTACACACACACACACACACACACACACACACACGCATGTGTACGCACAAAAAACAGACGCTAGCCGAGACACATTGAAGACACTGACAAGCACTCGCCACTGAGTGAGAATACTAATGTAGGAGAAACACACAGATCTGTGAGGCTGCTGCACTGTAGGCTACTCCTGACTGACATCGTCTCTGATTCTCCAGGCAGACGACAAACTGACGTCAACACACTTCGTCTGTTGTGTCTCATGGTGGACGACGACAACAGCAGCGTCTCAGTGCTGAGAACCAGCCTTCATCATCCATCACTGCTGCTTCACTCTTATCTGTCTGCACTGTACTGATCTGAGATCTGAGGTTATATATACTTTACATATGAGGCATGTACACACACACACACGCACACACCCCCACACACACTGGACCTGTCACTTTCACCAAAAATCCAGTTTGAATGAATGTTCTGTGCTGACTCACTTGGGTGAAGCTAACAGCTAACAGGATTAGCTTTATATGTGTAGGTAGAATAATGTACTTTTACCACAAAACATCTGGAATATTAAAAGCCATCGATTTACACACTGCTGCACTGCCACAGCCACCTAAGATGAAATACCTAAAACACAGACGTGCACCAGGGATTAACTGGGATTACTGACATGAATTAGCCACTTAGCTTCATCTTTCTACAACATTTATAAGCATTTATCTAAAGAAATCAGAAGTCCTGTTCCTCTCACAAGTGCTTTTCTTAAGATCTACTACTCGACCTAATGAAGATGCTTTTACTTGCTTGTAAGCGCCACTCACAGCACCCTCTGCTGGACCATGTGGTCATGACTTCAAACAGTCTGCTGTGCTTCTACACTGTTTATTTTGAGATTTACAGGGTTTGCGTGATCATAAAGCCAAACTGCACAGCAGTGGTCACAGCAGTGGTCACAGTGGTCACAGCAGTGGTCACAGTGGTCACCAGTGTCCTGTTAAGGCGTTGGTGCTTGTGTTGCTCTGTACGCTTCACTAGGAAGCTGCACTGATCTGATCTCTCTGTCCACAAGGAAAACTAACATCTCACCAAACAGCTGCACAAATACAAGCCGTTTGTTGGATACAGTGACAGAGGGGGTGATTCTGAGAGGTGACAAAGACGGAGGCAGTCCAGGTGAAGAAAACAAGCGCAACACGATATAAACGGAGGATGATGAAGGGCGGAAGGGCGGAGAGCAAGACAGACTAACAAAGGAAACAGGAGTGAAAACATGGAGACTGAGGAGGAGACTGAGGAGGAGACTGAGGAGGAGACTGAGGAGGAGACTGTGGACACTCCGGCGATGACAGATACTTTTCTCATGTGGGTGTGGATCCTTTTATAGACCTGCCAACTAAAGCAGAAGAAAAACCCAGGGGACGGAGACGGGTTTGTATGACCCCATCTGTGTGGGAATGTGTGTGTGTGTGTACGTGTGTGTGTGTGTGTATGTGTGTGTACGCGGTGGTGGTTTGGTCCAGAGACCGTGACAGTCCTGGCAAAGCGCCCACATCGGCTGCGATCAATGACAGTGTTGCGCTCATGAAAGGAATGGCTGAATGATTTCATTCACTCATGAGCAAAGCAGTAACATCTGAACACGTCGTGCAGGAACACGGACAAAATAAACGTCGTTCTCAATCAATGTTTTGCTTCAAGCTCAGACGAATCCAAAAGTAGGACAGGATTTGTTTGTGGTTCCATTAAACGGCCAAACGCCTACAGCGCTCAGCAAAAGAGGAAGAATAAATAACATCGGCAATTCGATTCAGTGCTGTGACATTCCTGTCCAAAACAAAACTCTTTGTTTGTGTCGACACACAAAGAAAAGTTTGCATGTCAGTGGGTTTTTGTTTGTCATGAAGAAGAGCGAAGGGGATTGACAAAAAGAAAAAGGTGCAGCGGAAAAAAACACAATATCTCAATCAAACAGAGTTTCTGTGTGAAGCTGCCACACAGGAGAACGGGGCTTATGCCTCACAAGTTTATTTCCACCTTACAGGTGACAGGCCTGCCTGATGCTATACCCTTGGCTCCCTGCTAACCTCACCTACACACACACACACACACACACACACACACAGTGTAGACAACAAGAGCTAGTTAGAGTCAAAAGTAGCAGAAAGTGAGACGTTGGCAAAATAAAAGAAAGTGGAATTGGGTGGAAGTAAGAAAGTGAGGTAATGCTGCGAGCATATAAGCAATTTGGTAGATGAGCTGCGAGCTTAAAGGGAACATCAGCAGGAAAAAGGCAGTGGGTAAAAACCCAGCGCTGCTCAAAGGCTGCTGCTCCACCCTCACTCTCACAAATGTTGACGTACAAAACAGGCTTTGAAGTGTTTCTCTGCTGAAGGAGCGCCATGTATCATGCACGGCTTCGTTTAACGCTGTTATCCACATCCAGCATCCCGGGACCTGCTCCTCCTCCTCCTCCTCCTCCTCCTCCTCCTCCTCACACTGAACCTTTGACAGTGTTTTGATGATGCAGGTGTGGGCAGACACACAGAGTGAAACCAGGGTGGTGACAGTGAGCAAAAAAGACAAACAGACGAGTAAATAAATGAAGTGGAGACAAAAAAAAAAGGCAAGAGAGCCATTTTTTTAATGATACTTTGTTATTCTGAGCCCAGAACTCGGCAGGTTTCATCTCATGTGACGTCTAACGGAGCATAAGGTGATTAAATGTTTCCAGGGAAACACAGTTGTGTACAGTTCAGACAGATTCAGCACTAATGTCTATTGTTGGGGAAGAAAAAGCATGTCAAGGTGACATCAGCCACTGAGCCAAAGACTTAGGAGCTAAGGAAACTTTTTGCCTGTTCGCTGCTGTGGCACCACACACACACACACACACACACACACACACACACACACACTGAATAGTGACTAATTGGCCAGTTGCAGTGAAATGTTTAAATTTGTTGCCAAAGTCGGGGGAAGGACAAAGTAAAGGAGAGAGACACCTCTGGTAGATGTGAGTAATGGCGTCTGGCAGTGTTTCAACCTTTAACTAGCCTGCCTTTGACCTTTGAGCGCCCGGTGAGGTTTCATCCCCAACATAAATGTTGTCTAAAAATATTAACCCAACTCCCTGCCGTTCATTAGACGCTAAATTGGAATTCCTGCTTATTTTTGTACTGGGGGCTCGATCCAGCTCCTTTACACCAATCATAAAGGGCCACTTGGCATGCTAATTGCCTTGGCCCTATTTATGCACTCCGTAGCTCACACGGCTAATGGTGTCGTAAAACATACTATTGCGCTGACACCTCCCAAACGCCAAGTGGGGAACACTTAGCACTATAAAGGTGCTCAGCTTGGCCTCGTTTTAGAGGACATGAAGGATTCCTTGATAATAACGATAAAGATAGTTTACACTGGTCAAAGATCCAAACCAGACACTGGAAAGTGTTTCCCAGACGAGACACACTGTGACTCTTTCACTCTTTCACACTCTGCCCTTGACATTGTTGCTCACACACAGATGTAATGATTCACATTGACGCAGCGTCTATGAACCAGCGGGAGATTTAGTTTTAAAGTGTGTTTGACAGAACTGAAAACAGGATCTGTCATGCAATACTATCAGACCTGACTAAGGGAGTATTTATGGGGGAGGCAGATGCATGAAGGGTTCATCCCGTCTGCCCAACCAGTCAATCACCATCTACCAGTTGATCACAGACTAATTCTCAGTCAATCACGAGATGTAGCCTGACAACGGTAAATTAAAGTCTTTAATAATTTAGTGACTCTTTGGTCATATTTTTCCTTTAGAATCTCTGCCCGAGCCTGAACCATGTCTGTGAGCTCGAGGTCTGGACTGTGTTGTCAGAACTTCACATCACCTGCACTCTCTAAATTCCTCTGTGACTTTACTGCTCAGCTGTGATGCATTCAATGATGCTCGTAAAATCCACTGTCTCTGGTCTCTCGTCAAATACTAACCTCTACAGTCAGGTCATTGTGACAGATGAGCCAGAGTGACAGAGGTCACACCAAGTCAGAACTAGAGGGGTGATAGTCAACGACTACTAATGCTCCGCGCTGAGTCCATGAGCCCGTCCAAGTGCAGCTGTGACCTTGAAAAGTAGGTCAAGGTCACCCATCTTCGAACTTATTCAAGATACTTGTAAGAGGCATGGACACAGTGCCAGTTTGACATCAATATGTCGAAACGAAAAAAAACACCTGGCGATATTCACCCACTAAACAATACTGCAAAATGTGAAGGACGTACGCGCACAGGAAGGTATTCATTTTAGTCCAGACGGACAGAACAGTGCGAACGCTATATGCTCCGCATCGCTCGTCGAGCGCGGAGCATAAAAATGCATAAATTGCCATGTTTCAGCGACTCACAAAGTACTTTCTCTCTTGTATCTGGATGTGTTTGTTTCTTGTGTATATTGTAATTACGTCATCGAAACGCTGTCAGAAAGCGATGACTACGTGAACCAGTAGATCTCCATTTAAAAAAGGCTGAGTACCATCAGACTGCTGAAGCAGCAGAATTCATGTGTGAAAGGTCTTTGTGTTTTCAGTGGTGCAGGTTGCTGTGTTGTGTTGTTGCTGTGTTGTTGCTGTGTTGTGTTGTTGCTGTGTTGTGTTGTTGTTGTGTTGTTGCTGTGTTGTGTTGTTGCCTCCCTCTGTCCTCACGTTAAACCAGTAACTTGCTGTCTCCAGGCGTCATGGCTTTATATCCCACTGTGCTGAGAGTCAGAGCTGATAGATTAATCCACACGATCTGAACTCATTAGACAACAGTTTGAATTGTTTATCTTTAAACATTCTGCACCTGATCTAAAACGATGCACCTTCCTCTTCTCGTGTGATTGATGACTTTGCCAAAGTTTCTTTTATACAATCTGGATTCTATAAAGAGCAGAGTGATGATGTGAGTGATGAGAAGCTGTTGCTGCACAGGTTCATGCGTGATGATGGACCGTGGACCAGCACGGTTGCCCTTTGTATATAAAGTCATTAGAAGCTCATCAGTCCTGGCTGCACTGAAGCACCTGCATATGATGTGGAACAGTAGCCTGACACACCTCCAACCCACCTTAAAGCTGTGTGTGTGTCAGTGTGTGTCAGTGTGTGTCAGTGTGTTGGGTCACACCAGGGCCCTAAAATAGCACTTCATTAATTATCCAGGGTGTCAGACAGTCGGCCCCTCTGCACCACTGCCAGTGGGTGCCATGGGCATCTGCCCCTCAGGGGTTGCTCCATTTGGACCCTGACACCCCTTCGTATCGGCCTGAGAGCCTCAAGGGCTTAATCCCCACGGAAGGCTTTGACCCAGCAAGGCAGGGGCAGGCAATGAGGTGAAGCCACCACCGGAGGCAGCGGCGGGTCACCGTGTAGATCAGAACGTCCTGGTCTGTTTTTAGCAAATGACAGCAGAGCAGAAAACTAACCATTGGATTCAATCTGGCATTTATTAGCAAACTTTCAGTTCTTTATCAGGCAACAAAAAAGGCCATCGACGCGTTAATGACATTATTTTATGAATACAAATAACTCTAGCATGCCCTTAACTAATTAAAACTAGTCGTCTTCAGCAATCAGTCAACTCTACTTACGATATATGTCCCTTATTTTTTACTCCATTCTCCATTTCCACCCTCACAAATGTCTATTCTTACCCTTCGTCACCCACATGATTCAGTAAGGCTCCAAACTGTCAGTAAAACCTGGCAACAATTACCACCATTCCACCAGCTGCAGCAATAACTGTTACAGTAGCACTTAAAGTCTTACTTATACAGTAGGCACAACTCCAGCAGCATGGGCACCAGACCAGAGCAGCATGTCTGCCCCCACCTTCCCTCGCCAGCAGGCCCTCATTAGGGGTCTTGTAAAGACCTGGTACCTGCCGGCTCTGGGCCTCAACACCACTCAGCTCCTCCAGGCTCCAGGTGTGTAAGGTGGCTGCTCTTTACCAGAGGGGACAGCTTGGGCTCATTTAAGCCAGTGGCTACCTGCCCTGTGCCGACTGCTTCAGCAGGCCCCAGAAACTGTAAAACGGTATGGGGTAGAACACGAGGGGCTGGCAGTGGTGTGTGGAGGAGCAAGGATTATGACCCTGTAAAGATGAAAGAAGTCACAGGCAACAAGCGATCAAAGAGGAAGTGTGTTAGTCCTGATGTGGGGGGGGGGGGGGGGGGACTGGACCGACGTGGCCCCGGGTCGTTGGGCTTGAGCCTGAATGTGTGCTTGTGTGTTTGTGTGAATTGAACTGGGCTCAGCGGGGCTTAACGGCCACAGCGGACACCATCGGGCCTGGATAAACCCAACACTTTCACAAGCTGCTGCTTAATTGCAGTTTAAACTGCACTTTGTCCCGAGCAGCACAGCATGTTACACACATGCACCGACACCGTGATATTTCACCCAAACCGAGCATCTGTAATCAGAGTCAGCCACAGAGTTAATCTGATTCCACAGTTAGTGTAGACGCAAAACCGCATGAGGTCGACTAACTGTTGGTTTACGCTCTGTTCAAATTACCAGCAACGCTAGAAAACAACAGTGGGAATGTGTGAGTGTTTGTGTTTGTGTTTGGAGTAAATCAGCGTTAAACACATTAAACACACTTAACCATTACTTAACCATACTACACAGCTGTAGCCATGTATTTGGAAACTAGAGCTGCAACTAACGATTATTTTCATCATCGAATAATCTGTCGCTTATTTTCTAGATGAATCAAATGATCAGATAAAAAGTTGAAAAATGTTGATCTCAAACCTGGAAATGATGATGTTCTCAAACAAACTGATTTATTTTTCATGATTTCTTTGTGATGGAGCAAAGAATCCAGAAAATATTCAAATTTAAGACGCTGATCAAGTCATTGTTTCAGTCCTGTTGGAAGCTGAAGTGGACGTGGAAGTTTTTAAAAGCAAAAACAAGAAAAAGACTTTCAAACTAAAAGACGTCTGTGTGTTAAAACCATGGATCGACATAAATAAACCCAGATAAAATACAAGAGGAAGAGACAGCGTTTGAGGAGGAAAGAGGAAAAGATGGAGGTGAAACAAAAATGATCCCTGACCCGCGTCCCTGTGTGGATCTGACAGATGATGAGATAAAGTGGATAAAGTTCACCCACCACTTGTACATCTGATGGCACTCTGGACAGAAAGTCTAGCAGCTCGTTGTTGTCTATTGTATAAGGATCTCGCAGCTTCTTGGTGAATTTATTCACGCCTGTAGAGACAGAAAAAAACAGGACAAAGTCTAATAAGAATGTAGCTGAGATACAAAAAAGATCCACAGATCTGCTCAGATGCAGATTTCAATTCCTTTGCATATTTCTTATTATTGGACATCAGCTCACCCCAGGCCAACACGATGTATCGCAGAGGGATGAAGTAGACGGCGATGGTGGCCCCTCCCAGAGCCACGATGGCTAACCAACTTAAGAAAGGCACAGTCCAGTTAAATGTGCTGTAAAGAGAGACATGAAAGTGTCTCTGGTTAAGTTAAGATAACAAAGAGTGTATTTTTCATCAATAACAAGCTGAAATACAAACTCCTCACACCTCCCAGAAATGCACAGAAGCAAATAAGTTTACTGAGTTTTACAGGTCAGCATTGTTGGCTGAAAATGGGCAATGACTCAGAGGGAAATGGGCTCAGTGTTACAGAAAACACAGGTCACAGCTATTTTAGTTTTGTTTTACAATAGAAAATAAAATAAAATTCTGTGGACTTAGAGCCTTTAATCAAACCCAGCTCCATGTTTTTCATGAGCTTCAGATCTACTGTAGGAACAATGTGTCTTTAATCAAGGACACACATGATTTAGGTGATCGATCATGTGATCTTCTGTGAGATCAGTGGCTCTGATGACTGCTGACAAATTAGCCTCTGGGGGAAACTGTGTGACTACGTCATCAACAGTGACGCTATAAATGGATGAAAAGCGGGAATAATTCTGAGATTAATTTCAATCCAGCCTTTAACACCAAGCAAGGACCAGAAACAAGGACACAACGAAACGGGTGACGTCAGCAGTGATGATTCACTGGTGTTCAGACGTTTGAACCAAGAAAAAGAAACACATGGATCCACATACATGTAAGTTATGTGTTTGAGTTCTTTGTGTTTGTAACACAGTCTCAGCTGTGCACATTTGATTATTTTAATGTCACTTTCATAGAAGGTTAGACGTGAACATGTTGGAGGCAAAACTTTAAAAGAAAGTCACAATATAACTCAGTAAAACTCTGTTGCTGACGCACAGATAACAGGTTGGAAAAAGACTTGGTGTGTAAATACCTTCAGACAGTGACAAAGAATTCACTTTCTCTTTGTTCTGTTTCTTAAAGCAAAGCTGGCAACAACGGAGCTGCAGCTGCAGACAGTATCAGTATCTAGTCTAGACTGGATTAATGTCTGACGGGATTTTATCACAAGGTTTTTGTTCTATTAACAGTTACCTTCATGTGAATGTGGTTGAATTAAAAAAATGACAGCCAATGCATGTTTTTGCTCGTTCATGGGTCAAACCAAATGAACATAACTACAGTATTTTGCCTGTTATACATCTGCTCCTGTCCTTTTTTCAGCTCCTCCTTCTTCCCCTCTGACCCCCAGTCTTTCACCACAACCGGCCCAGGCACATTAGATCTAGTTCTTCCAGAGATTTCCTTCTGTTCAAAGGTAGTTTTATTCTCTTGGGTTGTGTCTATTCTATAATACTGTGAGGTCTCTGTCTCACTGTGTAAAGAACCCCTGGATAATGTGATGATTTGCTTGTGTTGGGTGTCACACTGTTTCCCAGAGAGCAGCACTGACTTACTCTCAGTTAAGATGGCAAAGGGGAAGTGGGACAACCTGGCATTGTGAGGAGAACACTGGGATGTGAGGTGCGGTGCAGAGTGGAGTCGGCCGAGTGCCGAGGACAAGCTTACGACTCACTTCTTTATCCTCTCGCCATAGGAGGCCACTTCATCCAGAGCATTCTGCACGCTGATGCACACGTCCTGAATGGCGTAAAGCTTGTTCATGAAGCCCTTTCTCTCCGAGTCCTGCGAGAGGACAGATAGAGGTGTAAGCGAGGGACACCCAAAGAAAAAGAGGGGTGGGAAGGGAAGTGAAGAGAAGGGAGGAAGAGGGATGAAGAAGAAAGACGAGTCTCCACAAAGACATCTTTGAGAAAAACAATACATTTTAAATAGCGTCAAAGATTTGAAGTGGGGAAGCCAAATCACAGGATATCCTGCATGAACTGACGGAGTGAGTTTTATTCCAGGCAGTAATATAAAGAGATATAAAGTCAGCAGAACAAATCACAATGTTTTTCTCCTCACTAAAGCTCACACAGAAAAATTTGAATATGTGGAATCCAGAGGCAGAATTAAACTGAAAGCTGAATAGATGCATCAATCCTTAGTCTGTGTTTCTCTGCTGCCAAGACAGCGAAGAGGAAGGAGGATCTACAGCCTTCTATTGTTCTGTTGGCTGGAAACGTGTGATGATGTCACAGCTGTGACGTCATCATCATCCTTATTAACATCAGACATGAGGAGCTCTTCCTTTTTAACTTGTGATGGTTGAGAACTGTTGTGTGAGGGCAGTAGACTGTAAATCTCCCTCCACCTTCACAGACACAGTGACACTTTAAAGAAGTCATGCAACAGTCAACAAGCTGCCAACTGTCCAACTGTCCAACTGTCCATAGGTCCGACTGTCGGACGTGGACAGAATGAGATGATGGAGAGTGATGTAGAGCAGACTATGCCTGTGATTGGTGGTCATGCTCAGGAGAACATATGTGACCAGAGATATTATCATCGTCATTGTCAGGAAGTGAAATATTTCATAACGAAATCAAGTTCAAGCACAAAATCACACCATGTGATCTTTTCTTGTTGAATCATTCATTCTCTCACATATTTATTGTATTAAAGGTCACATAGAGTGGTCCTGTTGCACATATATGTTAGTTATGGAGGTCTACTTACATACATTAACTTGTTTTTATGCTCAAAAACCTCCTAGTTTCTGTAAACAAGCCGATAGAAATCCTCTTTTCTGACGCTGTTTCCCAGCCGCGATATTTAAGACATAAATCTCACCCCCAGAAGACAGAGTCTTGTGATTGGCCAGTACCCGGAAGTGACATAATCAGCACACCTGCTCTCAGAAGCACAGCTCCCCCCTCTGGAACGGTGGATGCACTGCTCCTCATTATCAAAACATTGTTTTAACAGTGTTTAAAAATAGCTTCTTCACGACTCCCCGCCTCAGTCCCTTTGACGACCTTTGACCCGGAGTCAGACCCAGAGTCAGAAGACACTATCGCTCGTGAAACACCTCCACAACGGACGTTATTCTTCTTCTGTGGTTCAATGTACGCAACCAGATGTGCCCGGACTAGTGCGGGCACATCTGGTCCGGGCACAAGCCAAGTTCTCTAGTGGACTAGAGAACTTGGCTTGTTGTCTGTTCGAGTCACTGCCAGGTCAAGGGCTGTGGTTCCCCTGAGCCATGTACCCAATCCCCATTGCTCATTGTTAATTGGACATTCTAAATTGACCTCAGCCACGGGGGGGTGGGGGTGGGGGGGCACATCTAGTTCCGGTCCCAAGCCTGGATAAATGGAAGGGTTGCATCAGAAACCCAAATCTTCACTGATAACAAAGGTACAGTCAGTTTTTTAGTTGTGGCCCTGCTTGACTCAGCTTCTACCGCCTCTTAATTCAGACAAATAAAAGTAGTTAAAACACAGAAGAGTTAGAGAAACCCCAGGATGATGAAACTCGTGCTTTTCTTTTGACAGAGAAAAGAACGTACAGTATAAATATGGCTGGTTATTGATGAAGGAGAGAAATAGGAGAAATAAAACTCCGACTAATCCTTGTCACTGTAACCAAAGAAGACAGCAAAGGAATGGAAAACCTGAAACCTCCAGGACCTCAGAGGACTTCACCCCCTGCCTCCACCTCCTCACCACAACCCTCCCACTGAGTCCCAATCCACCAGCTTCTTTTTTGCTCTCCATCCCAGATCAGATAATATGAAAAATGAAGCGTGGAGCAGTCGCAGCGACCACATGGCCTCTCCAGAAAAACCACACAAGACAAATAGATATAATTAGACCGAGTCCCTGGGTTATTTTTCTTCGCAAATATTTTACAAGACTCCCTTTCTTTCTTCCTCCATCTCCCCTTTCCTTTAGAGTCCATCTGTTTTTCATTGCCCGCTCAAACAAATCTCAGAACGCAGGGTCCATTGTGCTGGGTTAGGCCGAGCCGGGCCGGGCCGGGCCGGGTCATTTTATTTTTGGACTCAGGGGAAAGTGTTTGAGGGCCAGGGGAGTGGTGTGAGAGAGCAGGCGGGGGTGGAGAGGATAAGTCAGAGGTCGTCAGCGTATAAACCATTGCCACATGCCCCTCGGACTGTGGTCTGACTCCTATTTCCTGTCTTCAAACAGGACTCTGGGAGGCGGGAGGTAGCAATAACACAGAGGGCCACGGAGAGCCTTGTTTTCCCAGCTTCTCTGCACACTGTGCACATATGGAGCCAGGCAACCTGTTCTTATAATGCAACCTAATATGCACAAAACACACACACCCTACAGCTATTAGATAAGCTTGATGTGCACACCTGGTCTTGCTGTGTGACTCCACAAACAATATTTCATCCTGACACACATCAGACAGTGAGGGCCTTTGACTTTTACAAGCACTTCCTTTCACAGTGAACAAATTTGTTGTGGACTGAAACGTCAGCGCTGATCGATGGAGCTGATGCAGAAATATGAGCAGGGCATTCACGCTCGTCACAGCAGGGCCGGCCCAAGCCTTTATGGGGCCCTGGGCAGAATTTGATTTTGGGCCCCCCTTCCACCACCTGTGCTTGACTGTTATTGATACATGTGTTGTTTTATACTTTACACCAAACTAGTGTCACTTTTGTTTTTTAGAGTGCAGCAACATCACAAACGTGTCCTGGTATTGAGTGAAGCACTGATGTCACTTTTCCACATGATCCATTACTATAGTACATCCTCAATGTGGGCGGAGTCATCATAGACATGCAAAGGTTTCTGGTCTAAATGTTGGAGATGAACATGTTTTCGGGAGCTTTAATCTACAGTTCACCATTGTTTGGTTTGATTCTTGTGTCGGACGTCGTGCTCATGACTCTCCCAGTGACGACGTCACATACGGTATCAGCTCAGTTCTCTTGGAACCTCCACAGAGTACTACAGAAAGTACCAGATACCAGGTTCTATCACTAATGGGAAAGCAAGATAACTGTTCTGTGCAGAGACGAGGAGCTTTGGTGTGAAAAGTGAAGCAGTTTAATGACTTTGATTTTAAACCTTAGAACAAATGTACAAACATGTACTAAATGAACAAATCTTCAACACTACTTAGATATTTGAATATATCTAAATGTTTAATTCACTTATGCCTTGGGCCGACTGTGCTCACAAGACCAAACAACAACAACAATATTTTAAAGCATTGAGCTTTAAATAATTAACATGAATAGAATGCAGCATGGCCTGCTGATTTACTTAAAGGTCCATTGTGTTGCATTAAAGGTGAGTGAATGTATCACACATAAGTGAATAAGACACAGACATTTATTGTTTTGTTTGTACTTTAAGATGCAATAAAAACAAGTAATATTACTAATATTATAACTGGACTACTTATTACTTTACATTGCTTTTTTCAAATTCACACACTGATGAAAAGTGATGACACACTCACTGATCACACTGATCACACTGATCACACTGATCACACCTGCTCAGCTTACACTGACGTAAAATGGTATCAAGTGCAGAAATATCACAAAGTGAATGTGGGATATTTGAACCTTAAAGACAGATTTACACGTCCTTGAAGAAAACTCCATCCTATCATTACTGTAAAGTAAAGCCACTCATTTTGGTCACATGTGTGTATGTGTTAACCACGTTAGCTTTATTATGAGAACACGCATGTTTTGTTTTGTTTTTTTGGTCCGAACCGACTTCCAGTCCCACCCAGAACCAGGAACTGAGTGTTTACAGGAGCCTGGAGGCCTGTGTGTCCAGCTGCCTCCATCTCTGTGTCTGTCAGGGAAACTAAGTGAGTTTGTTTGTAGACCTGAAGGCGAAGCTAATAAAGTTAAATCGCTGAGGTCTTTGACTTGGCCTGAGTCACAAAGTAAACTCCACATCCTGAGTGTTGTGATGCTGCTGCACAGCTTTCATCACACACAGTCATCAGTTTTGCATTATGCATCGAGGATCATTGACCATATTAAGGTCCATATCTGTGTCTTCTGACAGTCACTGTAATGTCCTCACATAGTAAAATATTGAACACAGACTCCTGACCTTCACTCTTTACTCTTTAACTGTATTCTAAGACTATTAAAGAGTACATGTGCATCCATGTCCTCTCTGTGTTTGTGATTCCTCCAACAATTTTTTAATTCCCCCATTTTCCACATTATGTGCATGTTTGGTTGGTGTTTGTTGAAAATCAATGAACAAAGAAAGCTTTAGGGATGAAACTGTAAAATATCACAGTGAGACTTAAACAAAGTCACAAACTCAAAATGTATAAACATTTCAAAGCAACCAGGGCTGATTTGTCAGGAAGTTAAATGTGAAGATTTTCTGCTTTATTTGCTCTTTTGAACAAATCAAAACATTTGAGAAACACTGAGCAACATTTTCTGACATTTTCTCAACTACTCAATTCATTGAGAAAACAATCCCAAAAACACACCCCAAAGCAACTTAAAGTACAAACAACAAAGACACAAAGACACAAGCGTTCATCACCAGAGACAAACAGAAGAGCAGGAGCAGAGAGCTTAAATACACAGGACACAGGTGAAGATCATTAGAAACAGGTGAATCCAATCAGCAAACAATCACAGCAGCAGAAAACTAACAAAGACGGTTTAACAAAGAGAAAAACACTAAATAAAAGATGAAGACACACGAGGTAAGAATCTACAAAACACAACACAAGAAAGATCAAATGAATCTAAATGTTTTAACTTCATTTCTTACACTTTAGATGTCAGAGGTTAAAAAGAGCAGCTTTATACTCTGGACTACATCATTAATTATACTTAAAGCTACTGTTTTTGTTGGACTGTAAACACAAAGACACTCTTTTTCTTTTATGATGCTTTATCTTTTGAGAAAGAATCTCTTTAATAATATCAAATATGGCAAAGATTTGTCAGATTGAGTTTATTGACAAAGTTCCTGCAAATACAAACCAAACATTTCAGTTTAAAGTGACACATCACAACTGAAACATGTTTTACTTACATAATACACAACATGATGCATGTTGCATAGTTTAAATGATTATCACATCTTTATAACCTTCTATTTGTGGCCTTTCACAGATAAAATCTAGTGCTCAACTCTGGACTTAACAGTTTCTACTTGTTGAGGGAAATTCTCTCACGCTAAACGCTAAGAAGGTAGAAATATTTAAAGTGTGACCTGGCTTTGTCGGCACAAAGTTACATATTGTAACTATGTTTTAAGGATTGAAGAATAAAGAGACATTGTTTCATCATGATGTCTCGAAGTTTGCGTCATTGTTTCAGTGTCAAATCACCTTAGCACTGAGCCAACAGGCTGCATCATGGGAGTTCTCTCATTGGTGGAGGTGGTGAGGCTCGTTAAACTGCCGATATAAAAGTTTATTGTCGCCAGCATCACCAGACAAGACGTGACAAGATGACGCGCCATCATCCACTGCCTTCGTCTTCTGTTGACAACAATCACAGCAACAGCAGCAGCTGCAATCGAGATCACTGTTCTAAAACCACAGAAACGCAAAATGCTTCCGGTCATCTTCCTCAAAGTAAAGTCTCGAGGGATGAGATTTTACAAGAAAAATGGGATGTTAGACGAGAGACTAGACTTTACGACAATTGTGGCTCATAAGCAAAACACCCTTCAATGGAAACACTTGATTTACTGGTCGATCTACACACTTCCCTGGTGAGGTGTGCAGGAGGCTTCTGGGTACAGAAGCCCCGGGGAAGACCCAGGACTGGCCTGGGAACACCTGGGGACACCTGAGAACACCTGGGAACACCTGGGAACACCTGGGAACCACTGGGAACACCTGGGAACACCTGAGAACACCTCAGGATAGCTGGACGAAGTCTGGGCTTCTCTGCTCAAGCTGCTACCCCCGTGACCCGATCTCAGATAAGCGGTAGAGGATGGATGATGGATGAATGGATGAATGGATGAATGGATGAATGGATGAATGGATGAATGGATGAATGGAAACACAACTAATGAAACAAGATAAAGTCACAGGTGCAGAAACAGCCCACTCAGACTAACCACAATGCACTTTCTGGTAAATTGTGGTAAACTCCTTGAAACACTTGATTAAATATTTAGCAAAGTAAGGATCCATAACTCCTCTGTGTTCTCAGCTCCACTCGTCTCTCAGAGCGATAGCTGCATCACGGTGAAATACATCTATATGCAAAAAAGTGCAAAGTGAGCAGTTGTAAACTTTGCAAAGACAGTTTGTTCTTTACTGACCTAAGGCCTCGAGCTAAACAAGAGAGAGGTCACTGAGGACTTGAGTTAGGACAGACTCAAATATCTGTCCTATATCTACTAGGTAGAAATAGAGAGAGCCATTTGAGAGCATTTTAACCTCCATTGGCGTTGTTCTCCCTGCTGAGTTACCCCATAAAAATGATAAAGCTAACAGTTATACTGCAGCAGCATACGTCCCATCACAGAATGAGTCTGAACCCCCACTGACTCTTTGCTGCTGTGATCAAATTGCACCTGTTTGTCTTTGTGTTTCCTTTTTTCCTCACTCACTCTGGCAGCACAGGAAAAATTCAAATGTCAAATAAAATGTGACAGGATGCTAATATGTGGCTCCCAAAGGGCATCACAACACGCTCTTGTTGATATTGTAAGTGTGTGTCTGTATGTGTGTGTGTGTGTGTGTGTGCGTGCGTGTGTGTGTTGAGGGGGAGAAAAATGCAAAGGTGTTGAGCGAGCGATTTAAGGATAACGCATGTAAAGAACCGAGTCCATACCAGAGTTAGCTAATTAGCATCTGTGGTCCATTCCGGTCTCACAGAGAGGAACGTAGCGTGACAACAAAAAACTACATTGAGTTCAACACAACAGACATCGATGGAGGACGATGAGAGTTAACTGTTCCAACTGTACATTACACTGCATTTCCACTGACAGTTCAGACGACAGTTCATCAAACCCTGGGATAAACCCTGTGGTGGTTTGAGCCCTTGTTTTCCTTTTCACCGGTAAAAAGAGTCACACGATGGTAGACATTGACATAATTCACAGCATGTATGTGTCGCACTGACAGGACAAATGTTTGATGTGTTTCGATGACAGAAGCAAACGTACATGAGATTAAATCTGTAAACTGAGGATTATGTGAATCTATGAGCTTTTCTCTCCTTCTCATACGTTCATATATCATTTGTGCCTCATGGAGGAAGAGGATGAAACTGGGTCACTGTCAACATTCAGGGTGAGTTCAGCTGATTATACACCTGATCTTCATCATCATCATCACATGCAGCTCTTCAGTGACTTCTGCTTCAGCTTCTGACAAAATGACTCTTTTTCTTTTATGATGCTTTATCTTTTGAGAAATAAAGTTTAACGTTTAGGTTTAAAGTGACACATCACAGCTGAAACATGTTTTACTAAGATAATACACAACATAATGCATGTTGCATAAGTTCAATGGCTGAACTCTGGCTGATTACACACCTGATCTTCATCATCTTCATCATCATCATCATCATCATCTCCTCATTTTCATCATATCATTAAAGGTCCATTATGTACAATTTGGGTGAATTTGTTTTTATGTGGGATAAATATTTAAATGAGGAGAATCATCAGATTTTTTTTTTCAAAGATCACTTTGACTTTCTTTATCTGACAGTTATTCACCTGTTCAGGGTTAGGATTAAGATTTACCTGAATATCAACTCCAATATTTGCTAAACAACCTTTTGTTTGTTCACCACTGTGTTTGTATCACAGTGGTGAACAGGACTGGCTGCTGATTGGTTGCTGTATTGTTGCACTCAGGTATAAGCCACGCCCACAGACACCACCTCAGTGTCTGAAATCATATAATTTACTTTCTTCCAATGTCTGTTTATTTTCAATTGAACAAGTTAAAGCAAAACTTCAGCCTGAGCAGAAAATTGCTGATCCATCACAATCACAAACACCTGAGTAAAACCACAGTGACCTCAAATGACCCAGCATGACCTCAGTGTCAGGCTCTGGCATAAGACATTAAATACACCCCCCTAGTGGTTGGGGAGGGAATGTCACAAATAAAATGAGACATGACACAGAGAGTGGCCTTCATGAGAATCAGGACAGGATGAGACTGTGACTCCAGAGTCTCTCAAATCACTGATTTAATCCCATATTTCAACATCTAATCCACTCATGAATTTGGGAAATAATCTCTATTTCTCTCCTTCTCTTGTTTTTATTCTAAACACAAATTTGTGCTTAGAATAAAATGCACTGCAAACACACACACACATACACACACACATACACACACATATACAAAGGCCGTAGTAAAAGATATGAATGGGTTCTTCACTCCCACAGGTCCACATGGATGAATGTGAGAAGACTATGTATATGTGTACTGTGTGTGTGTGTGTGATCTCGCTGAGATCACCCACCGTGCACACACACACACACACACACACATCTGAAGGTGGAGCAGACACAGATTAATCAGATTCCCTCAGCGAGGATAAATATACATGTATGTAAAAAAGAAAAGAAAGAAAGAGTGATAGAGGGAAATAAAAGGTAGAGCTTTGACCTCTGCTTCCTCTAAAGAGGAGTGTGTGTGTGTGTGTGTGTGTGTGTGTGTGTGTGTGTGTGTGTGTGTGTGTGTGTGTGTGTGTGTGTGTGTGTGTGTGTGTGTGTCGGTGGCAGGAGGTTGGTGCCACTGATCATCTTTTTCCCGCCTCCCTTTGGGAACTCTCATCACCTCCACCACACCAGAGACTCCATCACACTCAAGGTCACACACACACACACACACACACAGTTTGAGCAGCTATTCTTGTCAGGACACTGCACTGATATGAACTTCAAACCCTAACCAGTGAAGGTGAGTATGATATAGGACGATATCTGATACACTGATATATTGGGAGTATTTGGGCCAATGACTGTACAAAAGTACACAATTCACATATCTGTCCTTTACTTTATTTACTTTTACTCCACTGAATTTCCCCTAACTCTCCTTACCATCAAATCAGAAGAAGAAGAGTTGGTAATGGTCTATATTTAAACTTTAGTAAAATCACGTGACTCACTTTGTTTGATCAAAGTTCAAAGATTTAAAATGTGCATTCTGACACCCAGCAAAACTACTTTGTATCCTATTGAAGGATGAACTAACCCTGTCCTACATGTATGTAAATATATATATATATATATTAACATACATATGTATGTATATATATATATATATATATATATATATTTAAATTTGCAGAGAAGAACAATCAAAATAGATTATGCATAATTACATTGCTTAAAAATGTCATGACTTTAAATCTGATTATAATCTTATTTGGGTTAAATTACACCTGACTCATTATCTCGCGCTCTAAAACTTAAAGTTTACCTTTTAATTACAGCGACTGACCTGACAGCAAGGACGCATCGCTGTGAAGACAAGGATCACAAAAAGTAAATAAAATAATAAAATATGCATCTTTTCTGTGCTCATTACACATTTATGACTCTTGTTAAAAGAAAAGGTGGCGGCTGCTTTCTTACATGTCTGACTTTCAAATTCAGACGACAGTGTGTGTGTGTGTGTGTGCGTGTGTGCGTGTGTGTGTGCGTGCGTGCGTGTGTGCGTGCATGCGTGTGTGTGTGTGTGGGGGGGGGGGGGGGGTGTGTGTGTGTGTGTGTGTGTGTGTGTCTTCCATGTTCCACATCCTGTTTGGTGAGCTCCTCACCTACGGTGCAACACAACAAGGACTCGTCATGATCCTTTGATGCATAGTTCATCAGTCACAAAGTTCAGTTGTTTAAGTCTTACACTTGTTTACGTGTATGTGTGTGTGTGTGTGTGTGTGTGTGTGTGTGTGTGTGTGTGTGTGTGTGTGTGTGTGTGTGTGTGTGCATGTGCGTGTGTTTCAGAACATATTAGTGCATTAAGCATAATGAGCAGAGGGATTTGCTTTCATAACTGATGAAATAGTTTGGCTGTTTCTGCACAAACTATTAAGAACAAGCGTGCAAACACACACACACACAAACACACACACACACACAGGTTTGCCAATCTATTCTTCTGAGGACACTACATTGACTTGGACAGCCTAAAGCTCTGCAGCCTGTGACTCTCGATCAGTACAGTGAACAGTGTTGATTTAGCATAAAGACAGCCACACTTCTTCTTCTACACTTTCAAGTCAACATGGATTCTGATTAAAAAGGAGATTACATATTTTTTAAGAAAAGAGGTTAAAAAGTGTGAAAAGAACTCTTACCTCTGAAAGAGAAAGAAAAAAACAGAATCTCTATCTTCAAGTGTATTTTTGGAATTCAAAAACAACAACTATGTGTATATTTTATTCCCTTATGGCTGTTGTCACTTCACATATTATTCAAATATTCAAAACAAGTGGGAAAACTCCCCCAGCGTCGCCCTTGAACTGCACCACAATCCCACAAGAAAGCATAGCTGACTCTGTTCAGTGAAACAGGTCTAACGTGAACAAAGACGTCAGACAAACAACACAAGACACAAGACACAAGACACAAGACACAAGATACAAGACACAAGATACAAGATACGCTCCTGTGAAGCTCAAGCCATCGCTGTAAAGAGCAAGAGAGGGAGGACTCCAGGCTCAGGCTCAGGCTCAAACTCAGGCTCAGGTTCAGGCTCAGGTTCAGGCTCAGGCTCAGGCTCAGGCTCAGGCTCAGGTTCAGGGGCCCAGCGTGCAGTGAGACACAGACAGGAAACAAGGTGCTGGACAACAAAACCCCGACAGACACCAGGCCGTAGGACAGACACCTGGACAGACACCTGGACACACACCAGGCCGTAGGACACACACCTGGACAGACACCTGGACAGACACCAGGCCGTAGGACAGACACCTGGACACACACCAGGCCGTAGGACAGACACCTGGACACACACCTGGACACACACCTGGACACACACCTGGACACACACCAGGCCGTAGGACAGACACCTGGACACACACCTGGACACACACCTGGACACACACCAGGCCGTAGGACAGACACCTGGACACACACCTGGACAGACACCTGGACACACACCAGGCCGTAGGACAGACACCTGGACAGACACCTGGACAGACACCAGGCCGTAGGACAGACACCTGGACACACACCTGGACACACACCTGGACACACACCAGGCCGTAGGACAGACACCTGGACACACACCAGGCCGTAGGACAGACACCTGGACACACACCTGGACACACACCTGGACAGACACCAGGCCATAGGACAGACACCTGGACACACACCAGGCCGTAGGACAGGACACCTGGACAGACACCTGGACAGACACAGGCCGTAGGACACACACATGGACACACACCAGGCCGTAGGACACACACCTGGACAGACACCTGGACAGACACCTGGACAGACACCTGGACAGACACAGGCCGTATGACACACACCTGGACACACACCAGGCCGTAGGACAGACACCTGGACACACCCCGACAGACACCTGGACAGACACCAGGCCGTAGGACAGACACCTGGACACACACCAGGCCGTAGGACAGACACCTGGACACACACCTGGACACACACCAGGCCGTAGGACAGACACCTGGACACACACCTGGACAGACACCAGGCCGTAGGACAGACCGTAAGACAGTGACACACATGGTCAGTGCCAGGAGCCGCACACACACACACACACATGCCCACTTACCACCATGGTTCGTATCCACTCAAAGTGCCAGGAAGCCAACATATCCTCGAGGATATGGTTTTTATCACAGCTGTCCTCCCACGGGCCAGGTTTACGGTCCTTGTGGATAAATTACAGTTAGATTTTCTCTTTATAATCCACAGACATTGAGGTGAAAGTTAGAGCCTTTTACGTGGAGCTGATGTTGACCAGAGCAGCCATTCACAAAGTGTGGGTCGTAAATATGAATGAATATGTGTTGATTCTGTTAATGTGTCAGTCCACTCACTGTTCATGTTCTCATTTTTACTCATATAACTTGTTATTTATGTTGATTACACACTGTGTTGTGAAGATAAACCTTTAAAATATGACATGGAGTCCAGCTGTAATAACCACACACACACACGCACACACACACACACACACACACACACAGGAATTACTGTTCCTAGTCTCTTGTGTTGATCAAAGGTTTTCAGATTTTCTAAGTGAGGCCCAGCAGTTTGTGAATGTCTGAACCAGACGATACAGCATTGCTCTCTTAGCTTGAAGGAGATTAGGTTTAAACTGGACCATAGACGTACGTATGTAATCGATAATAATAATAATAACTATATTTGGACAAGTGGACAACAGAGGAGAGGAGAATCCAGTAATAATCTGCAATGACAATGTTGAGTATAATATAAACAGTTATTTCAGGTACTTGGACCAAAACTAGGGAAAAAAAGACCCAGAAAAAAACCACCAAGTTTCATTTAAATAACAAAAGCCAGAGTTAAAGTCGAAGCGTCAGGAGAAAAGCAGAGAGTCTGAGATTGAAGGAGAAATGACAGGAAGCCAAAGACAAAGAAAGAGAAGAGTGAATCTGTGGGGAATAGATGATCCACCTGATGTGAGAGGAAGACAAATAAACAATGCAGTGTGTTTTGCACACAGAGACAATCGCCCTGTACGACTCCTTCACCCTCCTCCTTTGTTTCCAGTCCTGCCTCCATTAGCCAAACATGATTAAAATGCACTTCCTACCAGCAAACACACACACACACACACACACACACACACACACACACACGGGAAAAATGAGGCGGAAAAGTCAAAAGCATCTTTTACAGCGTGAAGCTTTTCATCCTTCACAGTCGGTGAGAAGAAAAAAACACAGACGATGAAAACTTCCCTTTCTCTTCTCCTGAGAAGCTGAAAACACCTCCTGATACCAGAGGACGAACTCTCTGCAATCACAGCATCTCACTCACACTCTGTCCCCAAAACAACATTGTTTTAATTCACACTGATCTTTGTAGAGCAATTACATCGAGGCAAGATGTTGTCTGAGCGATCGGCGCTGTGTCTGTAGTGACTGTCTGCTGTGTCTGTAGTGACTGTCTGCTGTGTCTGCACTGACTGTCTGCTGTGTCTGTAGTGACTGTCTGCTGTGTCTGAAAGTATCTCAGAATGACTTGAAATTCACCATCATAATAGTCGACATCGCCCTGAACAAGGATCTGTTGAAAATATTTGCAAACCTCTTAAGGAATAATTTTAATGAATTTTTGAAAATCAGGAAATGATCCATTTGCCCTGATGCACTTTGACAGTGAGCTGACTTTCTTCTCGAAAACAAAAATTATCTCGGAATGACTCGAAATTTTGTTGTGTCCAGATCTGATGACAGAAAACCTTCCTCAGGACGGATCACAACACAATGTAAACACTGATAACCTCTGATGATCTTCACGCTGACAGAAGCACAAACCTGTTGTCATCAGACTCAGTTAAAACAGAATCAGAATGTTTTTATGAGCCACATCTGAGCTCATGTGTTCATGAGGAGACATGAGCAGCATGTTAAGGTGTGAACAGTGACTGAGGATCGATGCTAATCAAAGGTCTGAACAGGGCCATTATCACTAATTACACCTTTATAATAAGCCTCTGTCTAAGAAGGTCAGAAACACCAGCAGAATAATTATCTCAAGTTTTGACTCAAACAATATAAGTGAGATTAGTGTTTATGAAAAGACTGAAATCAGAATAATATCAACTTTTTATCCACTATCTGCTGTCACACGAGGAAGGGAGGAGGGAGGAGACAAGGAAATGAGTGATAAAGTGACTGCTGCAGGTCCATGTGTGTGTGTGTGTGTGATAGAGATATATAGACATCCATAGAGAAAGAGAGGGAGTGCACTGAGCAGTAAGCCCGTGAGCGCGACATGATTGCAATGTGTATCTTATCGGTGTCAGGTCCTCCTGAGGCGAGTGGAGCCGAGCTGAGCCGAGCAGCAGAGCTTCAGTGACCAGTGGACCGTGTCAGGGTAATCTCCTCACTCTTTCAGCCTCACACACACACACACACACGCTCTCTCTCCCCTTTTTCCACTAAGCTCGCCCTCTGGGAGGCATCTGAGATCTGAGCCACGACACACACACACACACACACACACACACACACACACACACACACCAGGACACTCATATGAACATATTCAAGCACAGAAACAGTTGAACCAATGCAGAGGCCGGAGGTGATTGACTCAGGCCAGCTCTGGACAGTTAACCCCCCCCCCCCCCACACTACATTGCACAGTGAAGCCCCTGCAGACAGTAAGCCTGTAAATATGGGACTGAGTTGCTGCTGCTGCTGCTGATGCTGTTGCTGCTGATGCTGTTGCTGCTGCTGTCCTTCCACCTCACAGCATCTCAGTGTCACTTCAAGCTGCACTGAGGGGACTGAAAGTGCACAAAGGCACTGGAACATAGAATTTCATTAAGGGAGTAAAATAAAAATATAGATGTTATGGGTGATATAACAAGAAAATATGAACTCTGTCCACTACCTATAACTGTAACTGTACTGTGACTGTACTGTAAACTCTAACTGTGACTGTATTGTAACTGTACTGTAATATAAATGTGCATTTTTCTTCACTTGCTCTCTTCCATAGATGTGTTGCACTAATG
>NC_139818.1:520013-537513 GCF_963457635.1 Microchirus variegatus | reverse complement strand
CATAAATGTCTGCATCTGTGCATATAATTACTGTTTATTAATTTTTTAAAAATAGTTTCATTTGTATTTGACAGAGTTTATTTTAATTATCCAAATGTTTCCTGTTCATTTTCATTCATTCACATGAAAAGTTTCCAGTTTGGAATATTTACAAAATTCCCAAACTACAGTGAAGTTCCCATGGAAAGTTTCTGGACATGTTCCGCCCCTGTTCCGACGAGTTATTCGCACTTCACTTAGACCAGGGGTCTCAAACTCGTGGCCCCGACACTTATTATTATATTATTATAATAATAATATAGTAATGCATTAGCTTATATTTATCAGGTTATTAAATTCAACATTTAATTATAGATAAGCTTTATTTTGATTTAATGTTCTGATTCCATTTTATTTGTTATTTACAGATTAATTTTTCTTATAAAACAAACACTTTTACTTTTTTTTTTCATCCTAAACGATTATCAAGATATCATTTTCATTTCTAATCATTAAATCCAAAGTTTAGACATTTTCCACCTGAGCGCTGCCCCCTGCTGACCAGACTAGAAGTCGACTGGCCCTCAGGTCATTTTCAGACTGTTCACACTCAAACCTCTTCATTGATAATAAATCAACGCAGAGAGTGAATTCAACTGTGATCCTGAAAGATGAAAATCCCTGTGGCGTCTCTTAAACAAATGAACTATAACTGCTTATAAAGTCATCATGGTTCCTCCCAAATCCTTTTCAGCCAAAATACAAACAGAATGGATTGTTCCACACAGAGGCTTCAAGACGCCACGGCTGGCACTCGACGCTCTGTACTTTAAACAAAGACAGTGAACGGAGAGTGAGCTGAGAGTGAGCTGAGAGTGAGAGTGAGCCGAGAGTGAGCTGAGAGTGAGCTGAGAGTGAACGGAGAGTGAGCTGAGAGTGAGCTGAGGGTGAGAGTGAGCTGAGAGTGAGAATGAGCTGAGAGTGAGCTGAGAGTGAACGGAGAGTGAGCTGAGAGTGAGCTGAGAGTGAGAATGAGCTGAGAGTGAGCTGAGAGTGAACGGAGAGTGAGCTGAGAGTGAACGGAGAGTGAGCTGAGGGTGAGAGTGAGCTGAGAGTGAACGGAGAGTGAACTGAGAGTGAGCTGAGAGTGAGAGTGAGCTGAGAGTGAGAGTGAGCTGAGAGTGAGCTGAGAGTGAACGGAGAGTGAACTGAGCATCATGACCTACAGACACACAGAGAGTGATAGAGTGTTCATGTTTGTCATGTTTCCTGTGATGAGACACTGTGTAAATGAATAAATAAAGACGTGGACGCTGTGGTCTGAAGACTGTCAGGACCTGAAGAGAGGGAGGATATAAATGACCTCAGTGTATCTCTATCTCTCTCTACCTCTATATATTTGATATTATCATGTTGTTTGAATTACTATCATTACAATCATTACAAGACTGAAGCATCACAGCTGCTCTTCACCACGATCATGGATCTGCTGAGGTGTTCAAATGATACAGGGATGATTTAAACACACACACACACACACACACACACACACACACACACACACACACACACACACACACACACACACACACACACACACACACACACACACACACACAGTGATAATAATGACATTGAGAGTTGTATGAATACATCAGTTTGGCCTTCAGAGCAAAAAAAAAAGCTGATTTGCAAGAATGAAGTTTCTGCTGTTTTTTTCAAACTCTACCACATCACTGTGATCTGAGCTGTTTCTCTGAGTATCAGAGTTTCTCTGTGAAGGACAAGGCACTTTCACAATAAAGTGGAAAAACAAGAGTATAAATATATTCAGGCTGCCCTCAAAACCTTTAAGTCTTTGGCTTTTAATACAAGTTTTTATGTGTTTTATTATCATTATTTTAAAGGATGCACTTCTTATTTTATGTGTCAAACTCCTTTTATTTATTGTATTTTATTGCTTCCTTTAAGCTCATTTAAGCATGTAATGCTCTTTGGGACAACAAGGCTTGTTTTTAAATGGGCTGCATCAATACATTTGACCTTTGACCTATACATGAAAGGGATTTAATGATGACGTAAAGGTCCAGTGTGAAAGTAATGGTGAGGCTGCAGATTAAATGAAGTATGTGTCATCACTATGATCTTAAACTGTTTTACAGTTTTCCCAAAGTGTTGTGATCCAAACATCTTTCGTTTATTTCTTTGTTTGTTTACATTATTATTATTTTACTCTCTTTACTCTCAGATATCTGACTGGGGTTTGGTGGGAAAATTCAAACTCGGCCCTCAAACACGTCCAAGTTCAAATGTACAGCCTGCAAGTGCATCAGACTTTGTGATGTAATAAACAGAGTGTGCAGCAGAGGGCGCTGTGAGTTCAGCTTGGCCTGTGTCATACCCCTCTCAAAAACAAGCTAGCACGTAGAACTACCTCATTAAATCACCTCGGACGTCACATGATCCTGCAAATGAACACACTTGTGTTCACTGTGACACACACACACACACACACACACACACACACACACGCACACAGATGACAGAGACATAAAGATCTAATACTATAGTACTGATCATGTGTACATCATTGTTTTGCCTCCACATGGATCTGCTTTCCCTCTGTGACTCAACATCAGAGCTTTTAAAGAAGAAGAAGAAGAAGAAGAAGAAGAAGAAGAAGAAGAAGAAGAAGAAGAAGAGGCCACTTAAGTGCAGAAGGTATCATTACTGTGACCTTCAGCTTACACCATGACTGTGTAGTGTTACAGTCAAGGTCATTCTAAGACCTTTAACTTCACAACAGTTAACACGACATGTGACACCTGATCAATGTCATACATGAACGTTAACAAGGATAATTCTGCTCCATGAGGAGGAGTCATCGGAAACACTGACATTAACCAACAACATGGCAATGACATCACATACCATGACATCATATACCATGACATCACATACCATGACATCACATACCATGACATCATATACCATGACATCACATACCATGACATCACATACCATGACATCATATACCATGACATCACATACCATGACATCACATACCATGACATCATATACCATGACATCACATACCATGACATCACATACCATGACATCATATACCATGACATCACATACCATGACATCACATACCTAACACTGACAATGACATCATGTACCGAGCTTTAAACTTCAGAAATCCTAAGGTTCAGGGCTTTTGATTCCCTTGAACACATCATGGCGTTTAAATCATAAAAAGTGCTCAAAGTGAACAGAAACACAAACTCCACAGAGGAAAACTTGAAGCCACATTATTTTCACCCTTTGCCTGAAATGCCTCCATATTTCCTCCACTCTCCAGCTCCACTATCTCCCCTCCTAACCTTCCCAATGACAGCCGCAGGGGGAATTGACGCCAAGGCAGACATCCCAGCGAACATGAAGATATACTTTCTCCTCCGTTTTTCTCCCATTCCTCGATCCCTCCCTCCTCCTCCTCCTCCTCCTCCTCCTCCTGCTGCTCTTCCTCTTTGATACGTGAGGTGCTCCTCCAGCTGCTGAGGTTTGGCTCACTGGCTGACTGGGGGATCTCAAGGCCCTACTTGGTATGCTCTGTCCATGAGAGTGTGTGTGTGTGTGTGTGTGTGTGTGTGTGTGTGTGTGTGTGTGTGTGTGTGTGTGTGTACATATTGCCTACACCACAGTTTCTTCAGACTGAGGAGTGTGGGGGGACGGGGGGGTGGGGGGGGTGTATGTCTGATAAGAGCTGCTAGCTGAGCCTGGCTGACCCACACAGGCCCTTCACAAGCTGTCAAAGCCATGGCCCTTACGGGGGTGGGGGGGTGGGGGTCTTCCATCTGCACTGCCCCAGCTATGGCTCGCCCAGCAAGGGGGCGAGATAAGGGTGAGGCCAGGGTGCTACCAGAGCTGGAGGCAGGGGGTGGGGGTGAGAAGGGTGGCTCCATATTCATGAAAACAACACCAAATCTGTGAGCGCTGGAAGAGATTAGCTGTGTTTTGTGGACAGGAATGCTGGGCCGTTATTTAAAGCTGCAGTGCATTACGTCTGCTGATTCTTCTGCCTCTGGTCTCTGTAAACAACAACAATGTCGCTTGTGTTGTATTCATGCCGTCAAACTGCTGAACAAGCAGAATTATTTTCAACTCTTCATGGGCTTCTTTGTGTTTCGCAGCCGCCTCGCTTTACTAGAGCAATGTTGATGTTGCCTCCGTCTGTCTTTGCATAAAACAAGTCACTTCCTGTGTGCAGCGCTGTCATGTGTCAACAAGTCAAAGTTTGACGGTATAAATACCAGACAGTTGGTGTCCTGGTTAACACTCGTGTCTTTGCAGCAAAAAGACCAACGCCAGCACAAGGGCCTTTACACATGGAGGTCACATGATCTCTGTGTGTGTGTGTGTGTTCTCCGGTTTCCTTCCACAGTCCAAAAACATGCAATATGGGGATTATGTAAATTGAACACTCGTAGGTGTGAGTGTGACAGTGGATGGTTGTTGGAAGTCTTCAGGTCTCTGTACTCCACCTTTCACCTGATGTCAGCTGAGATTGGCTCATGTGGAGGATAAAGCAGTGGAAGATGGATGGACATTGTTAGTCCTCAGTAATATCAGGCAATAACAGGAAGAAACTCTGTGACGTGAGCAACATAAATGACAATTCTCATTTCTCAAGTGTTAGTCACAGAGATTATTCCCTCTAAGATTCAGAATCAGCAAACAGTAAAATGTCCTTTTTAGAGACACGATGGCGTCTTGTGTCATTGTTTGTTTCACTCTTCTGGGAAAGAGGCCGAGGGCTGATACACATGTTGTTGATGTTCAATCTATTACAGAGAAAACAACAAGAAAACAAGAAGAAGAAGCAGCAGCAGCGAGGCAGACACCCGGAGCTGCCGATGTTGTTAGCAAAGAGCACAGACTGTTCCAAAGGTTCAACGTGATGAAGGAACTTATAGACAAATCCAGGGGAAGGAAGAGAGAGAGACAACAAGGTGAGACTGAGAAGATTCCGCGGTGGCATTCCCGACGTTCCCGATGCTCCCAACGCTCCCGTCCTGCTTCAAACTTTGCCCGTCGCCTGTCTCTCTGTCTGCCATTTGAGCAGAGACAGTGAGACGAGCAGAGACGAGCGCGGTGACGCCGGGCGACACCAGGGAAATCAGTGGTGCACAGGCGCTCCCAGTTAAAAGTGACATGACCTTTTGATTTTGTCACCTGTCACCAACTGCCATGTCTGACTCGGCGCTGAGTGCCTGCCATACAACGCTGCTTTACTATGCTTCCAACTCTCTGTCTTCTCCTGCTCCATCTCCTTCCTCCTTTTCTTTCCAGAGTTTTTTACAGGGAGGAAACGTGACTGTGACTCTGTGTAATAGGCAGCGTTTCCCTCTCTCCTAATATTTGCAGTGTGTCTTAATGAGGGCAGATGTCACGGCACAGACTGTGTTTACAGATGCACTTCTTTTTTGAAAGATGCAAAATCAGGAGGAAAATAGAGTCGATAAAATTGGCAAAAGCACAAGGTTGAAATAAAAGCCAACATTATTATCTTGTAACTGAGTCAGTGTTGCTGTTTTTGACACTGGTGTCACAGTGAGTGATTCAGTCAGGAGAGTAAAGATTAAAGTGCTATTGACGATGTAATAATTCAAATATCTAAACACATCAAGACTAATATATAATAGTGTACTTACATTATCCTTATTTGCACATAAATCTAAATTTCTATTCAAGGTGAAATTAAAGGCGTCACCTTTTCATGATCCCCTGCCTCACCCTCTCTGCTGTCACTTACACCAAATATTTGGTACAAGTTAGCCAGGGTGTTGTCTTTTTTTTGGTCGAGTCCAAACGAGGCAAGAGGACAACATTTCCCATGATCCCACACTGCTTCCCAATATCATAAATGTAAGAATACTGTGTGTTTATGAGAAAATCTCATTTCATTTCTATCTAAGAGTTTGATCTGTATTTCTTTTATTTCCAGAAAGCCAGTGTTTGTTTGGGTCGACCGCGCTCAGGTGACTTCATATTCATCCTGGTCACTCTGTGGGCGGCCATGTTTCAGTTCTAAGTACGCAATGTCCATTTCACAGTGAACCAGCACATTGCAGGGTTCTGTTCAAGTCGTACATATCAAATTTACGCTTTTGAAATCGTGCACTTGACGACACTAAAATCCCGTCTGTTAACCCTCACACGATCATTTGGCTAAATAATCTGTTCTAATAGCCTCAAATCTGAAGGCAAGAGCGGGACTGAAATCTGGTCAATCGTCCTCTAGTGTGGGGAAGGTTTTCTTTCATTTACTGGGGTTACAAACACTATCTGACACATTTACACTGATATCTGTTGCATTTCCTATTCAAACAACGTCAAAAATCAGTACTGCACACACCAGTACCTTAGTGAGTCACCTGCCAGCTAACAGACAGACAGACAGACAGACAGACAGACAGACGTTTCCTGCATTTAAAGATAGATGCTTACGATGAAGAATAGTCAGCTCTAACTTAAAGTATCCTTTCGACCATTAAAAACTTCTGTTCTGCAAAATGTTGGATGCAGTGGGTGAATCAGTGTAATGGACATATGGGATTAAAATGACTGGGCCTAATTACCCATCATCCTATGGTAGAGAGAGACATCGCCGTGTTTCATGTGAACAGCCTGCACTGACATGAGCACCTTCATAACATCTGGTAAAAGCCTTTTTGGGCCAGCGAAACGGCAAGAAGGATTTCTGCAGGGATGTCTCTGCGCTCAATAATCTCAACGCCCATCATATTTGCTCACGCAGTCCAGCACACACATGAATCCACCACACGGCTATGAAAATATACTTTACACATGCTTACACGCACACACGCCTTGCAGCCTTTTTCCTCTCGCAGAGGAGCTGCCTGTCCTCTGATTGACCGAGCTCAGCTCGCTGGCAGCTTCCTCTGCAACAGGCTTGGGATGGATCTGAGCTCCGGTCTGTTACGGCTTTCTAAACAAGATGGAGATGGAAAGGAAACGGTCACATCATTAAAGGCCTCGTTCACACCTGGAGTTAACATCCGTCCTTAGTGATCCGATCGCACGTGGAGGGAATTAAGTGTGACTGTTCACACCTGGCATTAAAATGCATCTCCCAAGACAGCTCTGGATTCACTCTCCTTTGTTCAAATACACACTGACATCATGTCCTTTACTGCACACGTGTGTCTGAGCTGCATCAAAGCTCTACTCGCGACGCTGTAACATGAAAACAGGACATCAGTGTTGATGCTGTGACAGAGTAAAAAACACAGTGGATTTGCATGTGATCGGATCAGTCAGTCTGAACCCTAAACCTAAACCTAACCCTAACCCCATCTCAAAGTGCTTCTCCACTCCCCAACAGATGCAGAAAGTAGGTTATCAGCTCTGAGCGGGGAACGTGAAAACAACCTCATCCTCTGCATTTATTCAACAGAGTAAAAGGTCATGGTTTTTGTTGGTTTGTTTCACTGAGCGTTACAGCACGACACACAGGTCAGACTCACGTTGCTGAGGATCAGGGTTCACGGGTCAGAGTGCTACACGATAAGAGAGGAGGTCGCTGACCTTGCTGGTGCGTCGCCTCCTTTAATCGCTGTTCTGAGGACGCTCCGACTGCTTAGCAGGCACTGGTCAAGGTTGGGGCGAGGGTAAGGAGCTGTGATCCAGGATCTGTTTGCAAAGCAGCGTGTAACCACACAACAGTCAGTGACCCTGAGTGGTGAATTACAGCGTGTAAAGAACACTGTGTTTGTTTATTTGGAAGAGACAGAAGTAAGGAGTGCGGTTGTGGTGTAAAATCACCCTGAACTCATCAGATGAAGTGAGACCTTTCACTTCATTAAGGAATCTGTACTGTAGTTCATGCTCCCCCCCCCCTCTCTCTTCCACCCTTCACAGTAAGTTCAGCAGAGATTCCTTTGGCATTACCCTCACCTCAGACTGCTGGAAAACCACAGAGCTCCGGATGCTGACCCTTGCTCGGCTCCACACACAATGCTTTAATTTGGTGTGTTGTTTAAAGTAATTAGAAAGACCTTTTCCATTGTTTTCCTTTCTATTCTTTTCTGTTGCCTGCCAAGTGTGAGGGGGAAACAGTGAGTCGTCCAAGACTTCAGCTTGATAAAGAGTCGGAGGATGAATCCAGGGGAGTGGGAGAGGAAGCTCAGATACTCTATGTTCTTACTGTACTCACTCACTCCCACTGAACCCCCGCAGATCAGGGAAACTGTCTGAAAACAAACAGGGACAGGACTCCAGGGAACTATTGTCTGAATGTGTGTGTGTGTGTGTGTGTGTGTGTGTGTGTGTGTGTGTGTGTGTGTGTGTGTGCAGCATTTGCAAACAAAAACACCTGCAAATAACGAATGCCTTCAGAGTTGACTGCAGAGATTCCAGTCTGACTCAGAGTTGATAACAGAGTAAGAAAAGAGGGTTCACCTCGTTCACCAGGACTCAGACAGTGAGACTGTGAGAATCTTCTTTGTGTTGCTCTGTGCTGTTCAGCACAACTGTCACAGCAGCAAGAAGTGAAGCATTAATGGCTTCTTATCTTTGACAATTAATCCCAGCGTCATCAGATACGGTTACAGAAAACGCTGGCTTGTATAGTCGTACAATCCGGCTACGAGCAGAAACACACATGGGATAGAAATACACAAACATTTCAATCTTACAGAAACACACAGATAACTTTTATCTTCTCCCACACACACACACGCACACGCACACGCACACACACACACACACACACACACACACACACACACACACACACACACACACACACACACACATACTTGGTGTCACTCATGCAAATAGTGAATGTAATTTTGGTTTGGCCCATTTTTAAAATTTGGAATGAAGTGGATGATATCAGGGAGGATTTCACAGACTTTCACTGTCAATGACATAACTGATGACAGTGTTATCATGGAACACACTATGACTGTGATTATACTGCATTTCTCTTTATTGTATTGTACAATTACTAAAGGTAAGGCTATTAAAATGATTTTTACACAGGAAAATACTGCTAAACCACAGTAATGTATGACATCACTGCAGTCAAGTTACAGTAGAAGGGCATTTATGGGTAATATGACTGTGAATTTAAGGGTTAGTAAAGACAAAACTTCACATACGTATATATATACATATATATATATATACATATATACATATATATATATATATGTGTGTGTATATATATACACATGTGTGTGTGTATGTGTATGTGTGTGTATATATACCCAGATTCTGTAATTGAGCCATAAAACCACCACCACATATTAAGAAAACTAGAATAAGTTTAAGAATTTAATCTAATCAAATTCAATCTGATTACATCCTGCAACTATGAACCTGCAAAAAATCTCAAGGGAATGAATGAATGAATGAAAGAATGATTGAATGAATGAATGAATGAATGAATGAATGGTGCACAAATGAACAGAAGAAGAATCAGCAACAGAAAATGAAATAACAAAAGAACCAAACTAAAAGAGAAGTAAACTTGTGTGATAAACTGTTGTGTAGAGTCAAAGTTTCATCACAGGCTGAAAACAGTGAGAGTGAAGCTGTTGGTGAACAAGTGTCTTTGTCTGTGTTTTTGTCTGTGAGCACAGGAACAACTTTGTACCAGAGTTTTTAATCGTTGTTAAAAAAGAATCAACTGAGTCTTAATGTTCCGAGCGATTCCTGAGGCTCTTCACACACAAAGTCTCTTTCAGGAGAGAAAAGCATTTCTGCATGAAGAGGGATTTACATGAAGATATTTGTGTGTGAAGTGTCATGAGATTGTGTTGCTTCATGTTAATTAGGAAAAAAAGAGGAAAAGAACGTCATTATGTTTGGACAAATGTAAGCAGCAGGTAAATATAAGGGAATAATCATCAGGCCACGCTTTACAGCCACTGTTTTCTCTTTGGTTTTTTCACAGGCAATGTCGCCATCTACAGGCAGGTAAAGGTGCTGTCTGAAATGTCACAAAATGGAATAATTTGTGAGTCAAACCTCAAATATGAACCTTCACTTATGGATTATAGTGATTTAACTTAAACAAGTTAACCAGAGTTAACCACATTAACCACGTTAACCACATGTTGTTGTGGAATAAAACAATGATGTTCATAGAGGATTATTATACATTATTATTAATCTGTCTTTAATTCACAGCTAATTCCAAGTGTTCGTACACAGAGAAATTAGATTATGGTTCATTATCATGACTGGATTGAATAACTCGTCCAAATCCAATCAAATGTAATGATAAGAAACCTCTGAGGAGATAAATACACACAGAAAGTCTTTAAAATGCTTATTTCCCACTGAGTCTCGGTGAAAAAATAGAGACTTATTAAAATGAATCACTTCATTGTTCACGCTCACTCCATCGTCCAGTTGTGTCTGTGCTTTCCGCTCGTGATTAAAACATGTCTGCTTCTCCATGACATTGCTTTGACATCATTTAATTGGTATAAGAGATAAAAAAATACATAGAAATGAATTAAATAAATGCAGCAGCAGGTAAGTGGCGTAACGTAGCTCAAGGTGACAGCCCATTATTTCTCCCTTTTCTTTGCCTGAAAGGAGGCAAAGTGAGAAATGTGAACGCAGCCCTCGACGACAAGATGGAGTTATTAAAAAAAACAGTGCAGATGTTTTTCTTTAATTAAATTTCAATTTGCTCCAAGTTTAGGACGGCGATTTAATCAAAGGGCGTAGTTTATATAAGTTAGTGTGTTTGTCTTTGTCCTGTTTCCATTTTGTTTGTTTGAAACCTAAACCAATGTCGTGAAGTGCGACGTCAACGGCAGAAAACGAGTTTCTGTGAGACGAGGTTCACAGTGAAGGGAAAGAAAGGCGCAGGGATACAGAGAACGGGGCGACTCACCACGTCCTGACGCGTGTCCTTCCCCGACGCGATGAGGATGTAGTTCCAGACCAAAGGCAGCAGCAGAGCCAAGGGAATCATGTAGAGTTCAAAGTTCCAGACGAAGATGACAAAGAGCTGGAAGAAAAAGAGCGAGGGTTAAGGACGTACGGCACAACACACATTCACAAGCACAGAAATATGCTACAGGCCTGGTGTGGCTGAGGCGAGGGTTCAATCCCCTGACCCTTTAAGGCTTTGTGGGCCTTCAGCGTGAGGACCAGCACACTGAGGATGATGACTACAAGCCGTCAGAGCCTCTTCCCTCCATGCCAATCATCCCAGAGCTCAGGTCATGGACTATTTCAGCTGACCCTTCCACACTGAGGCTGGACCCTCGGTGTCTGACCTCACACTCCCCACAGCCTCAGTCCCTAACCCTGTCACTCCAACAGCCAATACCCTCTCTATCAGGCCCAAAGACTCACATGGTCCAGGTCTAACCTCTGCCAAAGCATCACCTCTCTGCCTCCGCTCTCATCGCCAAACAAGCAAAGAAGCATCTGAATATTAACCCTAACCCTAAAAAGTGCTTTTCTGCTTTTTGGCTCTTTAGCCTCTGGGAACATTCAACTGCTAATTAGACGCAGAACCATGAGGCCAAAAAAGATTCTATTTTAATAATATAAAATGAGAATTTACATCTGTGCAATAATATGTCACTTTCCATCCTGAAATTATTAATATTGTATATTATATTATTATCTAAATAAACCTTTAGTGTGAAAGTGAAATAAATCTGTTAATTGTGCATTTAAAATTCTTTTGTGGACAAAAATCCACATAAAAATAAACAAAATGATATTATATTATTTAATTATTGCTAATGTCAGTATCATTACTGTGTTATTTAATGGCAGCACTGTCTCACATGTAAATTAGATGAAACATGAACAGAGACAAAGCTGATATTTATATCATCATCTTTTAAAGAAATTATCATTTCATGTTAAATAAACAAAGATTTTTCAAGGCTGATAAAACCTCAACAGCAATTACAGCCGATGCTGTGAAACTCACTCTTTTCTCATTCAAACAAATAAAAATCACTTATTTCAAACAGAGATTTTTTTGAATTAATTATTTTCTATTTAGTGACGAGGAAACTTTTTACTGAGAAAGTGAAATGGAGATTATTTATCTGTCAGAGGATTAATCCACATTTATCATCTGGTCTGTTCGATTGGATGATGTCAACAAAGGAATTAGGCGCACAAAAACATGAGTGTGTGTGTGTGTGTGTGTGTGTGTTTTTAAAAATAGGCTCTATTTTATGTTTTCCAACATTAAGGTTAAAGTGAAACATGACAATACACGTGTGTGACGAGTGTGTTTGCAGGTGTGTGTTACTGCGGTGGAGCCATTATACACACACACACACACTAACACACACACACACTAACACACAGATATTAAAATGACTCAGTTTCCTACAAATGATTAAACTCCATAAATGTGATGTGGAAAAGCTCATAAAACCTGGAATAGAAGAAACATGAGTTCAGTCAAACAAACAAAGGAGCTCCGTTTGTTTTAAGTCTATTCTGGTGCAGGCTAAAAATAACTGGAATACACACACACACACACACACACACACACACACACACACAGCATGTATTTATTATTAATATTAAAATGATGGTTGCTTGAATATTAGGATGAAACGAGCAGCTCTTGATGTTTATATAAACCTGACTTTCTTCACCACAGCCCTGAGCTTCACCCCCCCCTTCAGTTTTGACTGACAGCTGGAGGAACCGGACACCCGGGCTCAGCAGTGGCCACGCTCTGCCCCGTCTCCATCCCCCCCCGGTGGAGTAATGGGGGCCCTGCAGTGCCAGGACCTTTCCTCCAGGACCAGGCAATCACAGCCAGCCCCCATCGCTCGCTACACCAGATAGCAGGCTCCTCGCCTGGGGAAGAGGGAGTGGGAAGTCGCCCCGCTGTGGATGTCAGGGACCGGAAAAAGGCAAAAAACTATGAAAACATGCTCGACTGAAGAAGAAGAAGAAGAAGAAGAAGAAGAAGAAGAAGAAGAAGAAGAAGAAATGGTAAATTAAGCTCCAGATGTAGTTTATGGGAATCATGTTCACAGGACTGTGCAGTCACATAATGTAGTCTCACACACACACACACACACTCACACAGAAACTCTTTTATTTTGTTTAAAGTAAAAAAAAATATATACATATATATTTATATATATATATATTACTAAGATGATGTAAACATTTAAATCTATTTTTGAGCATTAAAAAAACCCAAAACTAAAGTCAAACTTATGTTAATCCAAACACAAAGATGAGCTCATAAATTCATTTTAACTATTTTAGTTGATTTTGTCAGGTCGAGTTTATCTGTCAAAAACAATATCAGGAATTTTTCAAAATAAATCACCTTTAAACAGCACATTTAGAAAAGAAAGACTTTGGTAAATTCAGTGAAAGACAAAAACAATTCAAGTGTCAGAGAAAGTGAAAACAGAGCTGAGCGTAAACTTTGCTCTAATTAAAAGAGACGATCACATGTGAACAAAGCAGACGCACAACGCTGTCATTTGTCATATTTTGGCTAAAACACGCACACACACAACTTTATAACGACTAAATAATTCTGACAAGACGTTGGATTCCATTTTTGTTCTAATCTTTGAGGCTTTTTTAAAATAAAAAACAGAAGAAAACACTAAGAAATCCCCTGGAGTCGATACCATATATTAAAAATGTTCACAGGAAAAAGTCAAAATGTTTTATTCAAGCAGAGCGCGGCACACGAGGAGCCGTATCTTGCATTATTTGTTTGAAAAACACATTGTGTGTGGTTAGAGCTGTGGGAGGGTAATATCAGTACTTTGGCTCACATTAACCACACACCAGGATAACTCTGTCTCACTGGAGTCAAACTCTACTTTGGATTTCAGAGTTCTTTCTTTATCTTTCTTACTTCCATGTTTCCACTAAGTGTTGCCAGATAACAAGTAGAAGAAGTCCTGTTAACTTTGAGTGTGTGTGTGTGTGTGTGTCCTGTTTGTGACCGGACCTTCCTATCATTCTGTGGTGCTAGACTGCCCCCTGCTGTCCTCCTGCAGAACAACTCCTCCTGTTCACATGACTGCAAAAGCAGCTGCAAACCTCGAAAAATGAATGTCACCAAATGAAACGTCTGAAGAAGATGGAAAAATGGGGAATAAATAAAATCAAACATTCACCATATTCTGATAAACCAGTGGTGAATGTTCTTCTCTGGTGATTAACACTTGATATTCTGCCTCAGTCGCTGTATTTCAACTAACGTTCATTTTGTAAATCAGGAGAGTAAAAAAAAAAAAGAAAAGAAGAAAATGTGAAAGTAAATCTTTCAAAGCCGTCGCTTTGCTGTGGGCAAAGACGAACTTCACTCTTTCAAAGTTTGAGAAGTTACACAGTTCTTTGAAGAGGAGTCAAAGGAGCAATTTAAAGAGACCTGGAGTGGTGTGTGTGTGTGTGTGTGTGTGTGTGTGTGCGCGTGTGTGTATCCATGTATCAAACTGCCAGACATGAGCAAACACACACACACACACACACACACACACACACACACACACACACACACACACACACACACACACACACACACACACAGTACCTGTCTTTGCTCCTTTTTTTTATTTCACAGGGTGAATTTTTATCTAAATGCAAAGCAGGTGATAGGTGCTCCAGTTCCCTGTAGAAGTGGCTCCGTTGTCTGGGCTCTCCTCCTGATAACAGTCCTACTTTACCTGACATAAAAGAGCCTGGTATCATTTCTCTGCCTCCTCAACAACCCCCAGCTCTCTGCCCTCGCCCTCCCCTTCCTCACAAAGCTGCTTCTATTTGCTCCCAATTCAGGCTCCAATTGCAGATAAAGTTACAGCAAATTTGTTTGGAGGAAGAGCTGCTGAGGCCTGAAGCTGCTGAAGCTGCTGCTGCTGAAGCTGATGCTGCTGAAGCTGATGCTGCTGGTGTCCCCGGGGAAACAGCAGCAGCATCAGCTTCAGCAGCAGCAGCTTCGGCAGCAGCTTCAGCAGCAGCAGCTTCAGCATCAGCAGGGGAACAGAACCCAACACCACAGCCTCACAATGGCCTCAACTCTCCAGGAGGAAAAGGTGAAAGGAAGAGGGGAGGAGATGAAGAAGGATGGACGAGTAGGACTGAAAGGCAGAGACATTCAGGCTCACAGGTGTGGAGAGACACACACACACACACACACACACACACACACGCACACACACACACAGGCACCACCCATCATGCAGGACAGGAGGTAACTCCAGTTTGGTCCTTTGTGCCAACGCCTGAGGCAAAGCTGCCACGGTGGCTGATTCACTGTCGGGATGGGCGAGTGACAACAGCGTGGGTGTGAGAGAGAGGGAGAGGCGGCGTGTTCTCTCACATGCACACAAAATACACACAACATATACACAAAATACACACAACATATACACAAAATACACACAACATATACACTAATCACAGCTGGCACCGACAGGCGATATGTAGAAGCTGCTGGCATCACAGGACCAGGCAGAAGGAGAGAGAGACTGAGAGAGAGGAGGGAAAACATGAGGAAGTTTTTCTGGAGGGAATGTTATAATGAGAGCATGACCCCCCCCCCCCCCCACACACACACACACACACACACACCTGTCGATGTGAGGATGAGGATGTGAGCAGTTCACTCGTCTCAGGACAAGAGACAGAAGTTTGCAGAGTTTTAAATTTGAGTGAGAAAACAAAGAAAAAGAAAAAACTTGATCAGACGACAGAATATTTAGATTAAAGCAGATTAAGTCAGTTAAAGCATCATCAGTGAGCTCTGACATCAGCAGCCGTCACCACGGTAACGCAGCACAACAACATGGTGAGGAAGCCACGCCTTCATCGTACTGAAGGAAAACAACTGCAGCAGCAGAGTTAAGATCAACATCTGTGTGTGAAGACGACACACACACACACACACACACACACACACACACCTTGGCCTGATGGCCCCCATAAAAACCCACTTACAGAGATGAGCAGAGTGATTAAGAGGCCTCTCAAAGTGAGGGAGAAATGAGAGGAGGATGAAGACATGAGTGTGGGGGGGGGGTGTTACCTGTAGACCCTAAATACTGAGATGCTTTTAGCTAAGTGCAGACTCTATGATGGCAGGAGGCGGGGCTGAAGGCGGGGCTGGAGGCGGGGCTGGAGGCGGGGCTGACGCTGACTGTATCAACCATAAAACACTGCGTCCTTGGCCTAGATTCATCCTTTATCTTTATCTGAATACTTCAGACTAAAAAGAGCACAATGACAATATGAACAGTTGATATACTTAGATTTAAAAAAATAAAAAAAATAAAAATGAAGGCATGGACGTGTGTGTGTGTGTCTGTGTGTGTGTGTGTGTGTGTGTCCACAGCATCCAAGGCTGTAGCCTTTCCTCTCCATTCACTCATGTAGATCCTCACATGACCTTGTTTTGTGGGAATTCCAGCATTTTGTCTGAGATTTTTCATTTATTTTGAAATAAAATAGAAAAATAGCAGCGTTTAGCCTTAACATGAGGGGAAACACACACACACACACACCCTAACCCTAACCCCACACAGATAGAAGGGAAATGTGAAGTGATCAATATCACGTCTCCTGTGATGACACCACTGTGACCTTCTGTACAAACAGAGAAGACAAAGTCCAAACACTGCTGGTGTCTCATGTCCTAACGTCTGCTGTGGAGACTCTTAAAGGGCCGGGTCAGTCCAGGTCAGTCCAGGTCAGTCCAGGTCAGTCCAGGTCAGTCCAGGTCAGTCCAGGTCAGTCCAGGTCCACCTGTCTCTATCTGCTTAAGTCAGGACAAGACAACAGTAAATGTCTCCTCTGTCATTTTCAACATGGAACCAAGTCTTTTACTGATCTCTGTGATCTCTGTGATCTCTGTGATCGCTGTGATCTCTGTGATCTCTGTGATCTCTGTGATCTCTGTGATCGCCGTCATGTCCAATTACACTTTACCTTTTCAAAGTAGACACTGTGCGACAGAGCGTGGTCATCTCTAAAAGTCTGCAGTACTCTTATTATTATCCGTATATATCCTCTATATATATCCTCTTATATCCTCAGTCCAAAACTGCACTTCCACAAAGTGTGGGCTGCAGAGGTTGTGCAGAGGTTGTGCAGAGGTTCTGCAGAGGTTCTGCAGGTGATCCTCAAAATCAGGGAAACTTACTTAGGTCCATCTCTAAAGTGTTTTTTAAAGACAAGTGAACTTATGTACTTACTTTAGTTAAGTCAACATATGTACTTTAAAAAAGAAGGTGTGTTTCTGCGTGTATTATTTACTTTTTTATGACCTTTTCTGACATAAACACTGACCTTGTCAGGACCACTGAAGACCAAAACCTGGTGCTGATGAGACAGAACCTCATTTGGTGGTTAAGTTTAGGGCTAAGATTTGAGGTTAAGGTTCGTGTTAAGCATTACCTGGTTGAGTTTATGGTCAGAGATTAGCCTTAGTGGTGTCCTGAGAAGTTAACAGACC